>NC_142684.1:85132258-85435403 GCF_056320005.1 Nelumbo lutea | reverse complement strand
AAAGCGCTGGTGATGAGATATCATCAGGAATTGGGATGAAAACCAACAGAGAAGAGCATTGGATCAAACCGTGGCCCATTATCTTGCCAAATATGCAGTGGAGACAAATTACAGTGACGGTTGGCAGCAAGCTCCTCTGTTCTCGGAAATTTTGATCATAGAGGAAGCTATGATAGTTGTATATGACCCAGCGAGTTCTCTGAGTTTACGTCCGATCCAGTCAAGTGGACGAAAGGCCATAATATAATCAGAGAAAATTTTATTTATATGCATCAAAATGTCAAGATTTAACAAATACGGTTCTTACATATCCAAACAACATAATCATTGAACAAGGGTTGGGAACTTGCGAATTGGGATGGGATATATATTCTTTCTACATGATATTAGTGCATCGGGAGAGAGCCCACCGTTCATTTTCCACCGACCGGCAACATCTGGGACTCTGGCAGTTGAATATGGCTCCGGCGGGTCACTCATTCCCACTCGATGCCTCGACGACCTTCACATCCGCCCAATTGGCAGCGCTGCCGGTGCGTGGAATGCTCTGGAGTCGCGTAAACAAGTCTACCTTGAAAATTACAGCAGAGATATTTCCATCGTTGTCCTCGTGCGCAACTGCCCTCACCTTGTGAAGCGGATGATCAAAGCTAACCAGTCCACTCCAATTCATGAAGATACATCCTTTGACAGACAACAGTCCCATCAGTAAGAGAACGATAGAGACAGACGGAGAGATGGGGTTGAGATTTGGGAAGAAACTACCTGGAGGAAACTGCGCCGAAGCCCTCCCGCAAGCCTCCGACATGATATTGGGATCATCGGAGCAGACAAGGGACCCATCTCCGGCCACGCCCCACTGAAATTTCACACCTCCGTCCCGGTCCTAGCATGTTGACAAATGGGAATTAAAATTCTACGTTACTAGACAGAGGTGGTGAATATAGAATGATTATGGTGGAGGAGGCGAATTGAACTCACCCTGGCTGCAAAAAGCATGTGGCATCTGGCATCGAAGAGAACAAATGCAAATTTCCCGGCGAAATCTCTGATGACTTGGTCGGAAGGGTAGGGAGCACGATCTCTCAGAACTTTGTAGACCTCCACCACTAGCATTGCTTCGTTTGTTTGTTTAGACAGACCGTAATGTCGCCGGAGGTCGGAGATGTTCTCTAAATTCCCGATGAAAATGCAGAAGACATCGTCCATTACCACCACAGACCTAAGTATACACATTCCAAGTAGACATTCAGAACTTTGCTTCATTCCTCCGGTTAATTATATGAAATCGAATGACGAAACATTGAGAAATTGAATTGGTCATTTTCATATAAGATCTGGTCTCAATTTCTCAAATGGGTATGTAGAACAGTGTACTATTTTTTGGACTCTGTTAATATCAGTGACGACCGACGACTTCTCAGGTTACGGGAGCCACTGTCGATTGCTCGATCAATGTCAGTAGTAGTAATCAAAATATTTAATAAACTACGAGCCTTGTCCCGGTCCTATTGCTCAGTTGGTTAGAGCGTTGGTCTTATGAGCCGAAGGTCGCGGGTTCGAACCTCGCCGGGACCATGTTTTTTCAATCGAATTACTTTTTTATAAATTTTCTACTTTCTCCGATGTCAGAAAACGTAAAAAACGGCAGATTTCAATTTAAAAGATACCTTGGATGCAGAGGATTTTCGTCTTGGTGAGACAAAGCCATGAGATTACCGCCGGGAAGGCTATAAACTGTCGACTCCGGCCTTGCAGAGCGGAAAATCTCAGCAATCTCGGTCCGGGTTCTGCTCTTCTGAGGACCCACAGTCGGAAGACTGAGCTCTTCCGGTGGTTTCCCGATTGATTTCTCGCAAACCGCCAACATTTCTCCGTCCGAAGCTAACAACAAAGAAACGACTGAACTGAAGAAGCAGCTAACAACCACAGCTCTCGAGTGACGAAAAGCGAGTAGTTATATGACGTGCCCACAGAATGCTGAAGCTCCATTGTATTATCTTGTTGGCGATAACAACCGAGGAGAAAGAGATCCAAACCGATCGAAAGTCGCTGGTGGACGCCGCCAGTATTACGTGGCAATTGAATTGGCCATTTATAATGACGTGGCAACTCCACTTTGAGTTCTAAGGTTACGTGTTGATCTTGCAATCACGGAGGGTGGGAAGTCAAGATACAGCCAAGGGTCGGAGCGGTTTCTCAAAGTTTGAACCGTAGTTCTAATCTCAAGATTCAGGCGGCGAGACACTAAAAATCGATCTTTTTCGTTTGATAACCAAAGTTGAACATAGGAGATGTGTGTGGCTGCAAAAATATGAGGAAGATTGAAATAAACGATCTTTTAATACCTCCAAAACTTAGGGTCCGTTTGGTGTATTTTTTTTCTTGATCTTTCGACTGTCTATTTCTGTTTGATATGTGAAAGATGTAACCGTTAAAAGATGAAATATCGAAAAGATGTAAAAATTCATTTTAGGCTGATTTTGAGAAGTTTTAAATAAAGTTTTTTGCGTTTTTTATATTTTAATCTTGTACGAAAAAAGGTAGATGACAGACAGAAAAACACGTATCTGCCAAATGATCTTCAAGCTATTCAAATCTTATAGAAAAAACTCAATATCTCTTTTAACTGTGAGAATTACATGAAGATCTTCTCAAAAAAAATTTACCAAACAAATCCTTAATATATGTTTTTAGCCATATGAGTACTAGAAGACCTTTCTAAAAAAACTTGCTCAAAACGGCACCTCACTACCTGTCTCATTTATTCTGCTCAATTAAATGAAGGTGATTGTAGATAGAAACTCTTTTGTGGGAGGTGGGTCCCACATTTACCGAGACTTTGTGAGATAAGTCCAAACTTGCTTTTGTGTTAATTGGTTTGGTAAGGAAGAATCATGATCTGGATAATGGATAGGGTTGGGGATGATTCGGTCAACATGGGTCTTGAATTTTGATATTCTTCGGAGTTTGGATGGTTCGAATTGAAGATGATGCAGGTGAAGCCCCTTTGACGGTTAAATTTATATTTATTATTGTTAGAAAAGTAAATTGATGAAACCTCTCTTAATTTTAATCACTTTCTTTGAATTTTTTGATATAGTTGCAAGTAAATCTCTTCTTTTAGAATTTTGGAAAAAATTATGATGGAGGAAAGTCATAGTATAAAGAGTTTTGATCAATCATATCTTTACGATTCTAATTGATTGGTCTGACAATTTTCAAATATCATATCTTTTCTGTATTATAGTCGAACCTTAGAATCTTTTAACAATAAACATGAAAATAACCAAAATGCTCATGCATTACTTTGAACCAATATATTTTTTTTTCCAATTCTCTCCATATCAATTCAATTGTTATATCAAAAAATCCATTATCTTTTTCTAAAATTGATTTATTTTCCAAAATTTTCCTTCATATCAATTCATTCAAAGGTAAAATTTTAACTTAAATTTTTTTTTGTTGTTCATAAAGTTAATTTTGTTTTTTCTATAGAAACCAACCTCAATAATAATTGCATAAGTATTTTAGGCATTTTCATGCCTCTTGTCAAAGGATTCTAACAGCGAAAGTTTGCTAGCAATCGTATTATAAAGTTTAAAGGAAATGATTGCAATTAACAAAATTTAGGGGATATTTCAGCAATGGTCCGAAACTTTTAAGGGAAGTTTCAGCAATTTACCCTTATTAAGAAACAAAAGAGGCAGGAGGCAGGCCCCACAAATCAATGCGGATGAAGATAAAGATTAAGGTTGGCATGGGTCCATATATTGAATGTATGTGTAATTTTTCTGAAAGAAGCCCATAGGTAGAATGAAGAGTCCATTTCAACAATATTACATAAAAAATCTGGAATAGTAGACCAAGTCTAGACAGAAATAAACCCCGTCAGGCAACTAAACGAACAACAACATTTGCCATCCGTCGAATACAGTTCACTGAGCAAGAATGAAGGTTGGATAAAAAGACTCTTGCAGGTAGTAATGATAATATGGATCAACTGCCACGTTTAATCTGAGTCTGAAAATATGATAAAGAGCCAAAGCTTCAGCCATGATAGAACTTTCACATTTAATAGGCAAAGCCCTTGAAAGAAGAAAAGTACCAATATGATTGCTAATGACTAATCCAACAGAACCCGCACCATGTTTAAAAAATTTGCAGCAAATTTAGACCATAGTTCGCTAATCCAGGGGCCAAGAGTGTCGAAGTTGTAGGATAACATGGAATTCAAAAGACTTGAGCATCAATCAATTTCAACGTAAGCCTTACGTATAACAACAGCATGATCGAATTGAACATCATCAAATAAACGAGCATGAATCAAAATTGAATTGGCAGGCATGAATCAAAATTCACAGGGGTCGGCGACTCCCCCAACCGAAGCTGGAATATGTTGGGCCGAGTTGGAATTAGCAACTGATTTTCTAGAAGCAACCCAACAATCAAATCTAGAATTTGGGCTTGGGCGCATTGGAAAACTCAGTCTTACTTTCGATTACACTATCAATATCAATGGATTGGTCATTGGCCTTCAAAAAGAAAATCAGTAGATGGATCATTGGTTTGGGGGATCTTCATTCTTCAGAGCATCGGTGCCATCATCTAATGGGTCCCACTTGAAAGATCAATTTTGGCTCAATAATCAGCTCCATGGATGATTTGTATTCGCTTAGGTTTATATGGAGGGAAAGGAAATTGGAAAGAGCAAATTTCTACAAGAAAAATGAGTAGATCTGATGGTTTGAAAGTCATTCGATCATCTAGATTTGAGTGAAATAAGTATTTTAGCACTAGTTAGGGTCCGTTTGGTTTATAGTCGGAATTGGAAGTCTATTTTCATAGCTTGTTTGGTTTAAAAAGGAATAAAAAAAAATTAAAATCAGTAGGAATAACATTTCATTTTCAAGGGAAGAACAGGGAATGGCTATTCCCTCAAATGGGGAAATGTCATTTCAGCAGGAATGAGAATGGGATTTCGATTCTGCCCAACCAAATAGTTAGAATTGGAATAACCCACTCGAATTCCTATTCTGGATCCCTATCAAAAGGGGCCTTAGATTTTCTAGTTGGATGGGCTGGAGAAAAAAATCATGCACATCATAGTTTGGATTTCCTCCTCAGAAAATTGATCCTCACAGCCCTTGCAGACGTTGGGATCATTTTCAATATGCATGGAAATGTTTTCATATTCATGGGGGAGACACTCCCAATCCGTTGCAAGGGCTGCGAAGTGGGTGAAAGAACCAATTTTGTGAGGGGGGAATCCGATTTCTACACATCGGGCTAGGCAACCTATCACGAGCATTCCATATATATATATATATATATAAGGTGTGGGTCTCATGCGAGTCCCATTCGTACTGAGCATGTTCAGTTGTGATAGATTGCCAAATCCAGTGTGCATGATTTTATTTTCGATCCATCTGATCCCGTTCAGCACCATGTGTGGTTTTGCATTTTCTTTAGACCCCAAACTTTACTCCAGGTAGAGGTGATGTAATCGTTTTCGGCCACGTACCAATGTTTTGTGATGTAAAATTTTTTGGTTAAGTACCTCGTCATTTGACCCGGTGGTGGTGTGCCTTAGTGATGAGCTACTTGGTGGTGAACTGTCTACTGGCGAACTGCTTGGTGGAGAACTACCTGGTGGCGAATTGCCCGGTGGCGAACTGTCTAGTGGCGAATTGCATGGTGGCGAGCTCGCTGGTGGCGAACTGCCTGGTGGCGAGCTCCCTGGTGGCGAACTGCTTGGTGGCGAGCTGCTCGGTGGCGAATTGCCTGGCGGAGAGCTACTTGGTGGCGAACTCCCTACTAGGCGGCCGGTGACTTAGAGAATAGTGGAGCTCCCTGGTGCGGCGCAATCCGACTGCCCTCAGCATGAGGTGGTCTTCTTTCCTTTGTAGGCAGTGGGAGCTGAGGGACCTGTGAGAACTCCATCTTTTCCTCCTCTTTGTAGGCGGCGGGAGCTGAGGGACTTGCAAGAACTGAATCAGAGGTCCCGGGGGTATTTTCCCGGCGGGGGCTCTCCGACGCTTAAGTTAGCACTCTGATTGTAGAGAGCTTTGAAGATAATATAAGAGAGTTAGAGAGCAGGGGTTACTTCCCTTTTTTCATCCCCCTCCTCTTTGGGGGGTGAGGTCTTTATATACCGGAGTCCTCGCGGGTTAGGTGGGTGAAAAGCCTCCAAATGGTAAGACTCGTCACATCCTGTCAGAACCGGGGTACGGTGGTGAACTCCTTGAGGTTGTTAGGCTGGCGCTTGGGCCGGGTTGTCAGGGCGGTGCCTACGTCAGTCGGCGGGTCGGTGTCTGGGCCAGGTCGTTAGGTTGGCGCCTGTGTCAGCCGACGGGTCAGTGTCTAGGCCAAGTCGTCAGGCAGGAGATCTTCCTGCGATATGCCAAACTACTCCTGTACCGAACTTCTCTACAAGTGGCGAGCTGCCTATAGCGAGTTGTCTGGGGGCGAACTGCCTGGGGGTGAACTCCCTATGGCGAGCTCTGCCGAGTTGCCTGGCTCTTTGGCGAGCTACTGAGCTCGTGGGGTATGTATGCCGCCGAGTTTATCGGTGGGCATCTTATGGGCGGCTTGGTCGGATCATGTGCTAGGCTGGTCCAAGTCGGCCAGGTCACGCAGGCCGCGCCAAGTCGCGTAGGCCGCTCGCCAGGCTGCACGCAGGTCATGCATGCCGCGCGTTAGGCCACGCACAGGTCACGCCAGGCCGGCCAAACTGGTGTCCGGGTGGGTCACCAACTTCGTAAGTTTGTTGGCTAGGTGTTTGCCTAGTTGTCACAAGGTGCCACATGTCAAAATTCCACTGGAGGGCCAAATCCACCCTCATCAAGAGGGATGGCCACCTTGAAATTTTATTTACTATTATCAAAGGGGAAAATAAACATAACCCGTCTTGCCTTATGCCCAGAATAGAAGAAACTCTCCTATGATATCAGAAAGATATAATACCTAAGCTTATAACCAATCAACCAGCATCATAGAAGTGGTATAATCAATCCGGTGGGTTGCTTTTATCAAAATTCACTGAGGAATTTTGGTTAGTCAAATCCCTTTCGCTATCATATCCTTTTGGGATCATAGAATTTTTCGGAGAAGTATAGACAAACTTAATGCGGATTTCTGATTTTCACTGAGCTATACACCAATGCCCATCCATGAATTAACATCAATTCCGAGCTAGCACCCACCCCAACTGTACTTTGGGCCTAAAAATTCTGACCCTGGGCTGAACCGTCATTCTCCATAGATTTTTCCTATTTAAAATTCGTTTTTCTTCTCAATACATATGTGCATGTCTTGTTGAGCTCATTCCCCGAGGCACCCTAATATCAATAAAAGTAATATTTTTAAAAAATTCAAAAATATGTTTACTTTTTTAAAATAATATCAATTAAGGGCAAAGAAACTATTTATCTTTTTCCTCTTGCAATATATTCATCAGCGCCAGTCGCCTCCAGTAAAGTTGTCGGAGGTGGGCGGAGGCAAAAGTGGCGGCGACGCTGGTGGTTATTCCTTTGCCCAATGCCACCACCTCCGCCCACCAGTGCCGCCGCCACTGCCCACTTCCGGCAACGTTGCTGGAGGTGGGTGGAGGTGGTGGCGTTGGGTAGAGGAATGACCACCAGTGCCATTGCCGCATCTGCCTCCACCCACCTTTGGCGTTGGGCAGAGGAATGACCACCACCGCCGCCGCCACTGCCCCCCACCTTCGGAAAAATTGCCAAAGGCAGAGGTGGAGGTGGGTGGAGATAGGCGGCGGACGGCGGTGTTGATGAATGGATTGCAAGAGGAAGAAGATGGACAATGTTTTTGCCCTAAATTGATATTATTTTTAAAAAGTTAACATATTTTTGATTTTTTTAAATATTACTTTTATTGATATTAGGGCCCAAAAGTTGCCTTTATCAGTTATAATCCCTAAAAAGTACGGGGAATGGGGATCCCCATGGGGACGGGATGGGGATAACCTTGTCCTCGTTAGTATGGGGAATGGGGATCCCCATTGCCATTCCTAATCAATTGGCAACTGAAAAGAGATTGAGGTGTCGTTTGATAAGTCTTTCTTAGAAGATATAGATAAAAGATGATGCAAGCTTTTGCATAAGATTTTAGCGGTTTGAAGACCACTTTGATGTTAAAATGTGTTTTTTTGTGCGTTTTTCAGGGTTGTATTCAGCAGCTAGATCTTTTTCCAACCAAATGAGAAAAGACCAAAACGTGGACTGTGGACTTTTAAAAAGCCGATAGCTTGTGCAAAAAAGTGTTTATACTTTCTACTCAGTACAATGACCATGCATGTGACGGTTATTGGGAGGTATTTGATGTAGTGGTTGAACTGAATGACCATAAGAGTGGACATTAGACTACAAACTTCTCACAAAGAGGTCATTGACCGAGTTTCTTCAGAAGTGAATGTATGGAGTGCTAAGCTCTTATCACAAGCAGGAAGAACAACTCTCATCAAATCGGTTATGCAGTCAATCCCTACCTATGCTATGTCAACTACTATTCTACCAAGTTCGGTGAGCTCCAAATTGGACAAATCAAGCACAACATTTTGGGGGTCCAACCCAAATAATCCTACCCAACACACTATTTCATGGAAAAAACTCTGTTGTCAAAAAACCCAGGGGGCTTCGGATTTAGAACAAGTGTTGAAATGAACAAAGCTATGTTTGGTAAACAAATATGGCAGCTACTTACCGATAAACAAGGTTTGTGGAGTAAAATAATGAAGGAGAAATACTTCTCTACCACATCTCTCTTTGTTGCCAAGAAAGGACACAGGAGCTCATGCTGGTGGAAACATGCTTACCGACTGTCTCAGACACTGAGATCCAATCTGCTCTGGGCTATCAAAGATGGTTCAAATATTTCAGCAGTAGCCGATCCTTGGATCCCATCCATACCCGGCCATATTCCGCATACTGTTACCCCACATAACACGAATAATAGTTCTCACATCAAAGTGGCAGAATTGCTAAGTCCCGACCACAGCTGGAATCAGCTTTCTGATATGGAAATCATTGCTCACATCTAAGCAATTACACCTCAGCCCAATCAATATGAGGATCTACTCATATGGAAGCACAACAATTCGGGAGTTTTCTCAGTAAGATCAGCTTATCACTTCTTTAGTTATGCAGAATGTTCAAACTCAACCACACATTTTAACTGGAATTTACTGTGGAAACTTAAAGTTCCCTACCGTTTCCAATTATTTCTCTGGAAATTACTTTGGGACGGGTTGCTCACGAAGGATAAATGTCATAAATGGTTGGGCTGTTCTGATCAGTTTAGTTTCTGCAAGGAGAGAGAAGAAATAGCATTTCATTTATTCTTTCAATGCCCTTATGCAAGAGCTGTTTGGTGTGGTTCGCAGATTGGGTTCAACCCATCTTCACTCACAACCCAACCAGTCCATATCATCATATCAGAATGGTACAAAACAATGCAAAACCATTTTGGTAAAGAACAAGCTTTGTCAAGTCTAAGCAAATTCAGCTTGATCAGCTACTTTATATGGAAAGCACGTAACAAGTTACTTTTTGAAAGCACCAACACCGATCCACTCCTGGTTGTGCACAAGGCTTTCCAGCACTGTATTCAAAATGCATCACCCAGCATCAGATCTCAATCTCATCTTCATTCCCATTCTGTAACTTCAATCAACTCACTCCCTCCATGTATATTGATGGCTCATTTAATCCAGCTACAGGAAGTGTAAGACGAGGATTCATCATGAAAACTCCACTGAAAGACTACATATTGCAGAAGGAAGTTCTTGCTGGGCCATCAATAGTTACGATGCCGAAATACGAGCGCTCCTAATGGGCCTTAAAGCAACAATTTCCAGCAACATCAGGCATCTTTTGGTATTTATAAGCATCTCATTTCTGACTTTTTATCTATACGTTTTGTACATATTAATAGACAACACAATCAAACTGCCCACCTTTTTGCCTATATGTCATGCATGGGGCAGTTACATATATAATATGGCTCCAGATGATAATTGAAGAAGCTCTTCTCTTTTTTTTTTTAAAAAAAAAAAAAAAAAAAAAAGAAAAACTGAATGAACATAATAAATTTTGTACTTTGTACTCACCTTGAAAGGGTAGCAACTCCTGAGTGTGAAATAAGTTCATCGAATGCGGGTCCGTGCAATTTGGGGTCTTGGAAGGGGTGATGGAAGGGATAACTGAACCTCCTGCAATTTTTAAGCACGAAGAAGTGTTTATGAACCATCATTAACCTAAACGGCAGACCATTCAGCTCAGGAACAGTCCAGGCAGCCAATAACCCTTAACCTGGTCTTTGATAAAAAACCATTGACTTGGTTAGCGACCCATTAACCCAGACAGTCGAATCATCGACCCATTTGAGCTGGATAATGGTTTTAATTATTTTTTTAATTTTTATTTTTTTAAATTGGAATGGGCAGTCTATTTGAACCGGACGGTCGAATCGCTGATCCAGAAACCAGTGGCTAAAGCAGTTCCGATTCCAGGTCAGTTTTTAAAACCTTGGCACGAAGTGGCCTTCTTAAACTAGAATTTGCATTCTCACATGCAATCTGGTGAATTACAAAGAAGTAAAAACAAATTCGTATGATCATTCCTTCAATTTTGGTGCTTGAATTACAAAATATGATACAAGAACATGAAACTTTTTCGACTTGAGTGCCCTTCGTCCCGACATGTCACCTCCCTCCCAGTATGCCAAAAATATAGGTGCTCATACTAAAACTTCTCTTTTTTACATCTTCGAATTAAGACTTAAGATCTTCAAGACCTTAAAGCCAATCTATTAGATCACAAATTCTTTATACATTTATAAACTAAAAAAAACCTTATTATTCTAGCACTCATCAATGGAAAATTCCAGTTCATTTATCTCTTCTAACTGGCATTGATGAGGATCTGTGAAATTCCTCCTGTTGAAGACCCAAGGGAATCGTAGATGAGTGAGAAGCTGCATTTCGAAGAAGGGGTGTACCAACCCTGCTAGAGGTTTCGTTGGAAACCACTGAAGGACTCGTTGTAACAGTAGGTGCAGGTTGTAACTCAATTTCTGTGTATGTACCCACGGAAGGGCCCTCGAGTGATTCGGGATCATCATCTTCGTCAAGGGAATGCACTGTGCTTGTATCTGTGTGTATGGTTGAATCATCGGTGAAGCCCTTAAGCCTCCGCCGCCGCCTCCTTGCTTCTTTCCCCCATCCATGGATTGTCTCTCTTATTCTTTGAGGGATCAAGGCTGCCTTGTAGTTTGTCCCCATCTGGAAAGTACATATAAGATGTAACAGGATTTTTTTTTTTATGATTTAAAGAAAACAGCAGAAGTGTGCTATGTTCAGTCTTCTAAATGGTTTAATTTCTGCATCAAGTATGATTTGAAGCACATCCATTGTTCTTGATCTTCTTTTCTTTTAGCTCTGAATGGTAATCCATTGTTCATAATCTTCAGTATGATCAAGGAGTTTGCCATAACTTCCTTTCTCATCTTTCCTTTTTCTTCTTTTGTTTTTCTTTTATGTATGTGTGCAAAATGGAGGCAAAGCACAGAAGGTGAAAAAAACAAGTGCTACAGGTACCAAGAACATATAAGGCTATTGTAACCATTAGAAGATAAATGTAACCAAGCTCTATTTATTCAGCTGAATCTGGCTGTAAGGGGCCATAATTACATGGATCCCACCTCTTAGGAGCTACCTTTTTATTTGTTGAATTCATAATTCAAAATTGGAATCTTGAGTAACCATATGGATTAGGAATACCTGAGTAACCAGCGCGTACAATGGCAAGGTACTGTAGCTGCAGAGGAACTGCCCTGCAAACCTACGAGGCAATAGGAAGGAATGTGAGGCTCGCACTTCAAATGTATTATCAATTTGAGTCTTAAGAAGTAGAGGTATGTCTAGGCTAACTGCATACCCCAAAATCAACCGTATGTACACCAGCGAGTGATTCTTAATAAAGCAAGAGTCGTACCCGAACTGCCACTGTAAAATAAATCAATGAAGAGAGTAGCTTCAGAAAAAACCTGCAGATACACTGGAACTAATAGGAAAAAAAAAGAATATCTGACTCTCTATGTTTCCTGTGCTTCATGATCACTTTTCCATTTTGATGGTTCTTTCTATTGTGCTTCAACTATAACAGGAAAATGGAATACTCTTTTGCCTTTTGTTTTCCTCTTTTAGGGGGGATTGGGGGAAGGGAGTAGACCGGGTTTAACCCAGAAAAACAGGAAATTAATTTCAAGTCAGTTCCTATACTAAAGACCGAGAAGGAAAAGAGAAAGAAGCATATAAATCTCATTTAGAAAAGAGAACCAAACAAGTCATAGAAGAGAATGTACCCAGAACCAAAAAAATGAAGCCAACTCAAACGCATTCTGCACACAGAATTTTAGAGGAAACGAAATTTGCCCTTAGTTCACAGTCCACAATGGCAAATAAAAGGAATTTTACATAACAACAAAAGCAACCAACCTGGAAAAGAACAAAATGGATCAAGGATAACAATAATTCTGGTTTTTTAAACCAGAAAAGATCATCTCGAGGCCTTAGCTTTGTCTCTGTTAAAAATCCAGTTATGCCTGCATTCTCTAAGGCCAAAGTTGCTATAACATGTTGTAACTTTGTACCAACCAGAAGAACAAGCTGCAAAAGAGCATAGGATTCAGGATAATGTGATCAGACTCATGAGAGGCCAATAGCATATTATTCACCTCGATATTTGTTTGCTAATAATGCAAATGCAGGCCATGTAGGTGGTTAGGATTCTAAGTTTATTTAAGCAAGTTATTCTGGTTTAGTCCCTTCTTTTAATATTTTCCATTTTTAGTCATCATCAAAGCCTTATCCCAACTATATAGGGTCCGTTATGTGGAATCCTATTATGCAATTCCTTTCTGTTTAATGGATCCTGTTTTTAATCAATGACAAAAATTTTATTAAGTGAGAAAAAGAACGATGAGTCAAGCCAGAGCATTATATATATAAAAGGTTCCCAGGTCCCAACCTTCAACTCCAGATGGCATTTTTCCTTACATTTTGTAAAGTTTTACACACTAAAATACTGTGTACTGTATTAAAATATGTTGGAGTGTTGAGCCTCTCAATTTTTTTGCTGGTTATATGCAGTATATGTTCTAGGTGCATGATTGTATAACAAAAGTATTCCCAGATCCAGATCCAGCACCAGCACCAGGACCAATGTGTGTAAAAAGAAGAAAAAGAAAATGATAGTATGACAACTTACAGTGATGGGAATGATGGCTATCCAGAAATAGAGATTAGACCCTGCATAAAAAATATGGAAATCAAGAGCTAGGTATATTGAAAACTAGTTAAGTATATTAAGGTTATTGATAAACCAGTAATTACATCCAAAGAAAGTAATAATCTTGGCCATTGGCTATTGGCAATTGGGCAAGTCAAGGAAACACTTGAACTATATGTTTGTCATATTGTCTGGGACGAGATAAATAAGCTGATTAAGGAACAAAAGTAGATCTTCACAAGTAGTATGAAACATCCCATTATTAGAGACAAATGATAAAAACTTATGTTGTATGACTTACCTTTAATATTAAACAGCATGAATGCAACGACAAATCCCCAAAGTGGTGCACTGCAGCAATATACATAATATCCAGGTATTTAGTTGGCCAGGTTCGAATGGTCAATACTAAAGATTTGAAGCAGCCATTCTTACAAGTAAAAAATGTGAAGCACATGCAATATAGTTGAGCTGCAAAATTTTCAATGGGTTGAGATGATAAACTGCAATACAACCAACAGAGGAAGGGATATGCTACCTTGAGATAGAAATAATAACTGTTTGTGTAGAAATGGAAAAGGGTGGACAGAAGGAGGTCTCTTCTTTTTTTTTTCTTTTCTCTAGGTGGGGAGAGATGATTAGATTGATTAAAATCCAAGTATGTAGCCTCTCCACTATTAGAGGAATCACTCTGCATGCATAACTCAGAGTGCCAGGAAAAGAATCTTCATTTTCTACTTGCAGAGTGCACCACCACTCAGAGAAAAGAAAGGAATCTTCTTAACAAACTCTTACAAGCCCCAACTTTCCCACCAAACAATTGAATAAACGCAAGACTTTACAATAAGAAATGCCAATAGAAGAAAAAAAGAAGCTTAAAAAAGGAGTCTAATGGGCTAAATGCTAGTTATTCACACCTCTTTCCAACATGAGCTAGCTGGAAAATCCTTACTGTGGGCTCAATTTAGGATGAGCCTGGGCAAAAGCTTGTGGTGTTGGCCCTGGCATAGAGGGTAGGCCTACACCAATGGGTTGATTAATGATGCATGGAGGACCTGCATTGCCATCTTGTATCAATATAGTTCAACAGGACTAATAATAAAGGACTCCTGATTAAAAGAGAGGGGACCAGGGGGGTTAAAAATACAGATACCCTCCAAAATTTTTGCTAGACCTAAGCATGTCCAATCTATATCAGAGGTCCAATATTGAGTTCCATATTCCTCTGAAATAACATCACCAGGTTCAACTGAGCTAAGCAGAACTCAGAATCAAAAGCCATTTTCTGAGTTGACAATTCACTCAATAGTGACTGTTGATAGTGACCAAGCAGAGCTTTTACATCCAAGAGAGGATATTTAAGGTTCCTCCTTTTTTTGGTAAACAATGAACAAAAATCCATTATATCATTGAGAGTTTATATTTCAACTGTTGGGATTCACATATGAGTAGTGTATGGAACAAAGAGAGTCCCACAATGGAAAGGAATGAGAGGTGCAAGGGACTTATATAAAGAATGGCCCATAACCCAACAATGGTATTAGAGCCAAAGGTTTGGCTGGGCGCAAGTATTGAAAGATGCATGCGGCAACTCCCATGACTTTGTGGTGTTCCCCATGGTTGAGTAGTTCGCAAGAGTGGTTGGTCTCCCATGATGAACCCACCAATGGAAATGTGCTCCCATGGTTAGTTCTCAATAGTCGTGGGCAAAGGGCTCTTGGATGGTGTGCATCAAGCTTGGCAATATGATAACAGCTTCCATTTGAGTGGGAGTATGGAGTTCCCAATGTGAAAGAGACTCACACATGAGTAGGGGTGCTCACGGTTCGGGCAACCGAACTGTGGGCCTTTTTTTTTGAACTGAACCGGTAGTACCGGTTTTTGGAGAACTGGTAACCGGAACTGAACCGAAACCAGTCAGTTAACTGGTTGACTGGTTCGGTTAACCATCGGTTTGGTTCACCGGTTTTTCGTTTTTTAGTTTTTATAATATATATTATAAAAATATAATAAAAATATATAAATATATAATAAAAATTTATAAATATATATAAAATATTATATTTTAAATAATAAATAATAAATAATATATTATAAATATATATTTAGATATAATGCATATTTATTAATTTATAATATATAAAATATATATAATATACATAAATATATAGAAAATAGATAGAAAAACATGTATACCGGTCGGTTTGGCTAACTGCCGGTTTTTTATATTGGTTAACCGAAACCGAACTGGTACCTTCAGTTTTTTAACAACACCAAACCAAAACCAAATCAACCGGTTCGGTTAACTGATTTTTCAGTTTTTTTTGCTCACCCCTACACATGAGAGGGAGATTGATGGGATTCACATGTGAGTAGTGTGTGGGATGAAGAGAGTCCCACATTGGAAAGGAATGAGAGGTGCAAACTTATATACAAGAATGTCCCATAATCCAATGGCTTAGGTTTTTGGGTACGTGTATGAACCCCCTGGTTTTGGCAACTCCCTTCAATGCACAACAAATACAATCCAAGAACTCCAACCACCAAGAGAGGATATTTAAGGTTACTTCAAGATGTCCTTGATCACCATGTGGACAATGGTTGTTTATAACAATTTACAGAAAACAAAAATTTTGACTAGTTGAAATTACATAAGCTGTGTCTAGTTTGATATTAAAGATTCTTGAAATAAGCATATAATTAAGAAAGCAGAAATGATCTAATTGCTTAAACAATCCTCTATTTAGAAATTGACTGGTTAACAAATTACAACAAACTATAACTGACCTCACACCAACTATTCTTTGGAACTCTTCTTCCATAGAACGAATCATATAGCTGTGGAAATCATATTTTGATGTGAGGTGGTGGTTCTGCCGGGAAAAAAAAGGAAACACACTTATCAATAAAGGGTAATAATATTTGAACATCCACATATAGTGAACAGATTTGTTCTTTGCTAGATATACAGTTTCATTATATACAAGACCATAATAATGCAATTAATCAAGTTGCAATTGAAATATGATCTCAACAAGGAAAGGCATTTCTATTTTTTGGTTATTAGGGGCTCCTTGAAAATGTTTGGATCAAAACATGACTTCCAAGCTTAGTTATAAATTAGTATATGCACCCAAAGTGCCAGGAACTGCCAGTGCCACATGCTAAAAGGAAGAGACTCAGAATGTTAGAGGTCAACTGAGCATTTGGCTTTTTGCACATTATATTGTATCAATGAGCAGCCCTCCAGGGTAGACTTATGGCCATTTTTTTGTGTTGGTTGTACTTATGCTGTTCATGGGCTTTCTATGTGGTAGTGTGGTACTTCATCATGGACTCTATCCAAGCATAAGAACTGGAGAAGAATTGATGCAAGTCCACAAGTGTGAGTTCAGACAGTTCCTAGTTTGTCTATATATGTGGATCTCTGTGTTTATGTAGTATTCAAGTAAGGTCAAGTTTAACTGTTATTTAGATATTGCAATTTCTTAGAGAAGTTTTTGCTTTCTTCAAGCACCGACTTTATATTTTCTTGATTAATTGATAGATGCAATTCTGTGTGCTTTCTGTCTAGATTAGGGGTGATCATTTCTAGCCCAACACAGCAAACAATACGTGCTTAAGTAACACATTTAAAGAAGTACAAAGTACAATGAATAATTTCAAAATCTTAATGTCTTTTCAACTTTCTGCAAATAGTGGTTGTCCAAATATTATAAACTTTAAATCTAAAATCTACCCTAGAGCCTAGGCCGGGCTTAACTTTTTGCAAATAGGCCTGAACCAGGCCCAAGGGTTGGGCTAATATTTCAGGCCCGGAGTTTAGGCCCGGCCAAGCTCAGGCCAAGAATAGAGCCTGCTAAGCCCAGCCCAGGTTTGGCATGACCTAGCCCATGATCACCCTAGTTTAGATTACTTGAAGAAGGTACAAACCATATTAGGATATAAGGAAATCAGAAATAAAGGATAAAAGAGGCAAGAACCCTTTTATTTTTGAGCAATATTTCTGAGAAATCCAGATATAAAGCATAAGGGGCTTAATAAACTCATAAGCTGGACATATTCTTCATTCTGTAGGTTTATTGTATACCATGTTGAAGCCTTTGCGGAGTGTCAGGTAGTCAGAACGAACTACCGAGTGACCAAATTGCCGGAAGAAACATGTCTGCAAAAATAAGAACTTTAAATTAATTACAAGTATTTATATACAAACTTAGTATTCCAGAAAACGCTTTCAAATAGAATAAAAGGTAGAATGGAGATGGCTTTAAAAGACAGCAAGCAAACCCAATGAAAAAATATAAAGTATATGATGGGAGATGAGTCAAAAGGGAAGCTTATTTTTCTCCTCAAGCCACCTAAATGGGTGGCTAGTTTACACTGTTCTCCAATGGCTACCAATAGTTCAATTTCTTAATTCTCAAAATATTTTGGCTATGAGTTAAGATTCCCATCTAAATCATGCAGAATGTCAGAAGTTGCAAAAGGGAGGAGAACAAGAGGACAAGTAAATAAATGGTAAAACAAGAAAATCTTATAGACAACTTTGACTACCATGTGACTTTAGATGAATTTATGCTACTCCACAAGTGCCAATAATTGAAAGATAAAATGACATAAAAACTGGGAAGAGGTGCCCTTTACAAATCAACAACCCAAATCAAATTGAATACCATTGCTCAGACAGTTTCATAAGAAAACAAAAAATAACTTTGTCTATATAGCAAATCTACTTTCCTTCTTATTGAATACCAAAACATAACCAAGTTCTATTGGACAAGATCTCAATAAAATTGAAACACAAAAACGTAGGAGGAAGAGTTTTGAAAGGTGAATAAAATTAGGGAGTACTATATCCCCTAGTTTACAGAAAAATATGTTTCTACAATAGGATGGAACAAAGATTCTTGACCAGTTGCATAGAGAGTTCAAGGTGCCAAGATGCTCAACCATTGACCAGTTGACACAAGAAACTATAGGATACAAAGGTGCAATTTCACATGATTTCAGGTCACAACCCCAAGGCATCCACCCTCTCACCTGCTCACCATGTTAGTGTCCATAAGGAAACTTTGATCCTCTCAGTATCTGGAAACTGTGCTTATATTGGGGGAAGGGGGATCTAATGACCGAAGAACCAAGAAGCAGAAAGTTCTACCAAATTCTTTTTGTTTTAAGCAAATAATTGACATAGAGAAGATGGCAGCATGATATATAAATAAAAACCCAGGCAAGAGATACAGAATTTAAAGCAATTTCATTTTTGAAGCCCTTTTGAAATAGTCACTAGATATCTATATTTATTTCTACCCAGCTATTAATAAGATGAAGCATATTGAGGTTCAAAGTTTTTCATCAAGAAGTTAGTGGCAGACTTGCAGTAGAGTAGACTACATGCTACACTTATGAGTCCTCAAAAGACCTTGCCTTTAGGTAGCAAAAGGCTGATACATGAATCCTGTACTACCAATCTGTTCTGATCAGTGCCATGTCCATTGTTAAATTTTACAAACGAGAACATAGGTACTTACCACCCAAACAAGAACCCTGTTTCTGCTCCATGGATTTGATGTATGAAATTTTACAAATGTAGATTGCCTTTGCATCGTCAACTCTCTTGTAACTTCTGTAGCAAAAATGTAAAATCAGTAAGAATATGTGAACAGGATAAGGTAAAAAAATAAAGAATAGAAAACCAAATAAGTTATGTAAGTTCAACAGTCACAAATTTTCTATTAAAGTTAATAGCCTATTACATACTATGTAATTATATCTTTAAAAAGTACAAGTCATGAACAATACCATAATTAATCCATATATTGTTAGGGTATGGGCTTGCTATTGGATCATTCAACAAAGATTTTTGAACAACCAAGGAACATTCCATGTGGCAAATTCGTTTACAGCCCAAAATGGCCCCAATGGTTCCTCTAACTATCCTCTATTAGTGGGGGAAAATTTAAGCCTCAAAAGCTATGCTGTGTGTCCAGAATAAACCATTCCTTTCAGGGAATTTTAATATTAAAATAATGAAAGCTTCAAGGGTCAATATTACCTGTCTTAGATGATAAAAAAGGTGGGGTACAGTGTTGATGTGGACAGAAGGATTGCAGAGGTGGCCAATCACAGGTTCCCTAGTTCGTGGATGGCTCAGACAGTTACCTCACCCTCCATGTGGTAGAAACATGGCAGGCCATGTAGGGAAGTTCCCTATTTAATCCAAGTAGAGAACCTTTTTCCTAATTGTTAAGTTGAATTTATTTTTATTGGAAACAATATTAAAGGATGCATTAGTACAATAAACTAGATAAGTTACAAGTGTCAGGAGCATAAAAAAAGTCCTATAGGCATCCCAAGCCCAATGATGGATTTCTTTCTGAAACACACATTAAAAGAAGGAAGAACAAGATATAACCATCCTGCAAACCAAAGAAGTAAATGGGGACTGGAGATGGGGTGTAGCAGTACCCCTATTCTTAGTAGAGGCTATATTTATAAATTTTTCAATGTTACCATGCCATTTAGAAGTTTGATAAATATTTTATTGTAAATATCTGTTACCTAGTGTATACTCATGAAGGCTTATGATAAACATAATTTTAGGTTTCATTTAAAGAGAAAAGAACATAATTTCAAGTCTTCTCCTAACAAAGAAGAGAGATTTACATAAAACAATATCACCAAAACATTGAAACCAACAATATTATGACACCTATAACAAGATATCAATGAGTTGAATTTGATACAGATTTGCTTCAACTTGAACCTGATTCGAAACCCAGTCAGGTCAAGGTGGGTTACCACTTAACCTGACCCATTGACATCCCTAGTTGAAAAAGTTCAGCAAAGATCCACAGAAACTGGGGGTTGACTTCTTGGCAGACAACTTGAGATCCTATTGAGCAAAAATCTTGGAACTCCAAGAATCTTCACGAGCTCTCTCGCCACATTAAAATGAAATCAACAATACCCTCAAAATAACTTCACCTTACTTCTTTCGATAAAAAAAAAAAAGTTAAATCCTCAAATACCTAAACCTTGTTATTGTTCCTGAGAAACTGAAGACAGATTTTTGTTTTTCTAATCTCTTGCTGGTTACTGATTAAAGCTTTGCTCAAAAACAAGAACCGATAAAAGACCTATTACCAACATAACCACCCATCTCTTTGCATTGTGGTAATTCAAGATAACAATCCTTGAATTGTTGGTTCGATGAACAACAAGAATTTAGAACAGAAAAGTATTCATATAAATAGTTATAACTTCAAGTACAAATCAACATATAGTTATAACATTAATACCAATCTTATGTTAACAAAATATTGATCTAAATTTGCTTCTGTTATGTAAACTAGTTATTGGAGAGAAAGAGAGATTTGGACTACTCACACAATAGTTGAAAGGTAGAAATTAACAATTATTTTTTCCATACATGTCTATTGATTTTTTTATCAGCCATACATGTCTATTGAATTAATGATTACTCTCTTTTTTGTCTATGAAACATGAACCTTAAGAGGTATTAAATGGGCGTATATTGATCTCATCCAACTAACGATCTGGTTCTAAACTTAATAGTTCTTTTTCAATTAATTTTCCATCTAGATATAGAACTTGCATGTCATATTCCCATATTCCAACACTATTACTTACCAGAAATTGAATCATGCTGGTCCATATGAGCCTCATCTTCCCACTTCCTCCAAGTATGTATCTGCCCATGGTGTCAATACACTCATTATACGTGAGAAATAAACAAATAAAACTAATAGACATTTTTCTCTGTTTAAAATGTGTATGCTTATTAGTAATATAGTTAACTGCACATTAGGAAGAAATTAATACATTATCTCTTACCAGAAAATATTTTGACAAGTTATACATTAAATTTGATTAGATAATATCCATCAAAATACATTTTTTTATTCCAACTTTCCATTTAGAACAGAAAATGGAAATGCATAACAAATGATAAATCAAAACATTAAGGTCTTTTATGAAAAAACTTCCTTAAGGTTTGCCTTTATGACCAGAAAAAAAAGGCTTTGCCTAATCATATATGGTAGTAGAAGTTACTTTGTTACAAGGACAGTCAAGTAGTAACACTATGACCAATAAGAAGCAGAAACTTAGGAGCCTAGACAAGAACGTGAGCTGCTTTATTAACAATCATCAAACCGCACATTCTTAGCTCTTAGGCCCAATACACACACCCAAAATCCATTTTCTTTGGAATAATTTTTCTTGGTTTCTTATAAATGCTGGAAAACCATATTAAAGGAAAATTATATAAAGATGTAATTTAAACCTTTTTCAGGTGCAAGCATTGAAAGGTTTCATTAAACAAAAAACGAATGGAGATATTACAAAAAAAAAGGAAGCTTATAAGATAGATATACAAGCTCCTGAAGCAATACTGATTCACTGTACAAAAAATGTTTGATCACTATCCATACAAGCACATATGATATACAAGTTCCTAAGGCAATAAGACTAACAGTACATTATTCCCCTATTGATTAGTGGAATTTCTTGTCTTCTTCCATAGGCTTTCTCCAAGCAATTAACATTTTCGTTGTTGCAGCACTTGGTAACTCATTCTGTCATCTTTATTATTATCAACTAGTTATCCTGAAGGATGCAAATTTGCTCCGAATTTCTCTCCTAGTGGCATCTTGTACATTGTTTAGCAATGAAAGATAAGCAATATAACGATTATGTTCTAAAACAGATTGTGCAACATCATCAATCATTCAACATGAATTCGAAATTAAAATTATGATAGTATAGTCTACCTATTGATATAGTGTAATCCTAAACTTGCAAAATTTAACGGGAATTAGACTGTTGGATTGCAAATGCACAAGAGCAATATCTAACTAAAAATTTTGCAATCATTGCAACTTAGAAATACCAGATCAGAAGTATGTACAAATACTAAAAACACCTACATAACTAATTTTAATGTTTTCTGACCTTAACAATTGCCAGTAACATTGTTAAGCAACTGTAAGATACATGTGTTATTGCCATGACAAAGATAAAACGATGCAGCTGCTCCAAACCTTCATATGAAACAAATGGCTCATGACCCTGCATAATAGAAAATCCAGAATTAGACAAGAAAGCAGCCAAAGAGAGTTAATATGTTAAATATCAATTATCAAAGTGCTCCCATAATTCCAAGATCTAGTAATATTTCAGATGAATTCAGTGACATGCCTCTTTACAGGTATTCTGGTTCAAACCACTCAATATCCTCCTAAATGAACGATGAAGAACGTAACTCATCAACAGTTTACGGTCCTTAGAAGAATTATTTTCAGTTTCTGTATCTTCAACCTCAGACCTGGTGCATGGGGAGAAGCTACTGTCATAGAACTTTGATTGAATGCAAATATTCGAGATCATGCTTGAGGTAGCCGTTAGAAGGAGTGATATAAATCCCAGCAGCATCAACTCTGTAGAACGGAAACCAAAACAATGAAGCTAGAAGAAAAAGTAGGACACAAAACAAGATGGAGATAAAGGATTCATATCAAGACAAACTTCCTATTTGCAGTGGCAATGTTTTCTCATAATGCATCATAAAAAATACCTCTAAATATGTGAACAAATATTATTTTCTAAAATTAATACCACATACCTTCTTTCATTTTCTCCACAGCTTCATATAAAGGTTTTCGATTGGTTTTCTGCAACCACTGAAGTCATGAAACATCATAAATTCACTTGAAAAGAAACACAATCCAGGTTAAATACTAGGAAAATTTGGAGTTATCAGACACAATTCAGAAGGTAGTAAATGAATGAACTTTGTGCAAAAGCACAGCTTTGAAAAGTGAACTTTTATAATTTGGAGTGTCTACAATAGGGAATTGAAAATATGATGTAAAGTACTAATGAATATAAGATTAAAGAACAGAATGAGTAATTTGATATTCTGACAAAATAATAATGTCATCTTCTCTTTTTCTTCCTTTCTCAATCAATAAACAATCATCCCATTTTTAAAAGAAGAGACCTAAATCTTTCATATGTAGCTAATACAGTGAGCATGGATGCCTCACCACCACAAGGATTTGTTAAGGTGAATTTTGATGGATGCTTGTTGAGTTACTTGAGTAGAAATTCTTTGTATTGGGGAGCTATGTTCTGGGATAGCTTCATTTGTTAAAGTACTCTGGTTGATTGTAGGGGTGCAACTTGGCCTTTTGTCAAAATTTTCTCGGAAAAAAGGTTGGCCTTTTGTCAAAATTTGAATGGGCCCAACCTGAAGGCCCGAACTCAAAGCAGTGTAAAATGTTAAGTTGGGCCAACCCGAGTTGCACCCCTAGTTGATTGGTTCCCTGAAACTTATAATTAGAAGAGATTATACAAATCCTCTTCATTCAATAAAAGCATTTGATGTTGTTTCAAAAATAAAATAAATAAATGGAGAAATAAAGAAGAAACGAGGTCTTAACTCTACTAAAGAATAAATAGTATCTCCCTACCTTAAAAGAGGAGAAGTATTCATTTCTTTTTCCCTAATCCCCTTTAAAAGAAGGAATATAGGGTTTCTGTACTTTTTTTTTTTAATAAAAATTAACTTATTTGATGTTGTTGCGAAATGCTCAACTCAACTCAACTCAGCCTTGACACAAATTATTTGAGGTTGGCTATGCTGTTGCTAAATAAAATAAATATGGAAGAAATCTGGGTTCAATTCAGTCAGACATAAGGAGAATAAGAAGTGTCTTTCTACCTTAAAGGGAAAATAAATTCTTTTTCTTGAACTTGTTGAGATATTCTAGCACAGATATACTTGTCAATTATCAATCAGGGGTATCTTTGTAATTTATGTACTTCATTGTAAAACCTAATGAGATGGGTACCAGCCCTAATTTTTGCCTCTCTCAATTCTTTCTTCTTTTCCCTCTATTTTGTCTTATCTTTTTATCATCCTCTTATCACAAAATAACCCAAGGGAACACACCAAAACTTGCAACTTGGTATCAAAGTAGGTTTCTCACTAATCACTAGTTGAAACAATTATAGCTGACTAGTCAGCTATAACCTTCAATTAGAAAAACCTTGATACTGATCAAGCAAGATTTTAAACGAAATTCCATGTAAGTTTCAAGTTAATTTAAGCAGTCATGATATTTTTTTGGTGGATTTATCCTTATAACTTATGTACTTCACTATAAAACCTAATGAGATGGGTTCCATACCCAAAAATCGGCTCTCTCTCAATTCTCTGTTCTCCCATCTATCTTTTCTCTTCTTCTCTTTACAAAATCATCCCAGGACACACCGAAGCTGCAACTCTGAAATGACCTTATTAAAAATACTCAAAACATGTATATATAGGTATTTGCAAGAAATGGAAAATGAGTCGTAAATCTAAAAAGCCTTCTTCAAGGAATCAAGGGTGTAATAAAAATCTGAACAGAGAAAGGAAGTAACCGTAACACCAATATTGTAAACTTGCCAACCATCTTTGCCCTTACAGCTGGAATGATTAGTAGGTAGACAATTGGTTTCTATACCTTCCTTCATCCAGCTAATGATGAAACACCAGATGTTAAAGAATGTTTCAGTAAATCTAATTGTTTTATTTTTCTTTTCATTTTTTTATAAAATTTCACAAACTGGAGTTCTCAAAATGATGTATGCACCACTGGCTTCCCAAATTTACTCATCAGTGAAACAAAAATTGAACACATCGGAATAAATGCAACTTAAAGCAGATACCATCCCTCGGCCTATTATTTTCAATCAAACTAACACTTGAATGTGTGTGAAACTGACTGTGTCTTATGCATGCTTGTGTATACAGTATCTATTTAGATGAAGTGGTATTCTTTCTTTCATTACTTTTTTTTTTCCATTTCCATAAAGGATAAGAGCTATAGTGGGGATGCTTAAAGCCGTTCCCCCATGATGTGATAGGAAATGTAATGATTATATGAGCGAGGAAATCCTCAGCCTGTTGAGCAGAAAAGCATGAATCGAATAATGGAAATAATTGCATCCAAACAGAAGCATAAGAAAGTCTCACTCATGCATGGCCACTTACAGAGCATAACCGATGAATGGAACGTTCCACAAGCAAGGAAACAGCAACAAAGATCGTCAATACAGAAGCAACAGACCATGTTGGAGTCAAGGCCAGTGACCGCGCTTCTTTTGCATCATCTGCCATCCCAAAACTCGTTCATATACCCAAGGCTTCTATTTCATAAATACCAGTATACCACAGAAATCTCCTGTTCCGGTAGGAAACTTTCACGGAGAGGCTTCAAGATGAAACAGCTGGCTTCCTAGATTATGAAACAAAACCCATATTAGAGAATACAGACAGTACATTTAAAGTGAACACTCGCAAAATCTCGCTCAAAACAGGGTCCGGGATAACAATTAGTCATTCTCAAAGGTCTTATTTTCTCTTTTTCTTTTTCTACAATGATAACGAAGAGAGGGAATGCAAAAACAATAAAGGAAAATAAGAAAAGAAAAAAGAAAAAGAAAAAGATGGGATCTCGCCACTTTTTCCTTTGTCAATCAGAAAAGAAGAAAGGAAAAAAAAGAAAAGAAGAAATGCCATAGAAACCAATTGACCACAAAAGAAAGGAGAATAGAATCAGGATAACTCCAAACCTTTCATAGGAAACATTTACTGCATTCAGACTTGTCTAAACCATTTTCTGCCACCGACTTACTGGACTTTGGAAAACGGCCAAAAATTGTAATTCCATTCCATTTAACGTGCTTTCAGCAATCGGTCACTCTTTCCTTTCTTTTTCCACCTCTAGCACCGCGGTTAATCCTCAAAATTGGTCGCTGGGAAATCCAAAAATGAGCTGATGGCTGTTACTCGTCGCCACCTAAACTCTTCTGACAGTCGTATTTGATAGTTTCTCTTTCATTTTTCGATAAAAAAAGGAGGAAGAGGAGGAGTAGTACTTGTGCTGTAAAAAGGAAAATAAAAGAAAGTTGTTGAACGGCACAGTCCCTACTTATACTTTCGGAAAACAGAGGTTGAGCTTTAGAAAAGATCCTCAATTTTCTTGAAACGTATAAAACTTACTCCATCACTCACTCCTAACATCCTCAGATCTACTCCCTCAAAACACTCGGCAGGAATACATCTGCTGATTCTCCACCGGATTTCTAGGAACAATGTAAGAAAATTTTCTAAAACTCTACGTATCCAAACCTTGCGAATCTTAATTGCATGAGAGCTTCCGGATTTCTTCCACAGAAACTGCTATTCCATTTTTGATATTCCAGTCTGTACAAACCACACCGATCTCCCTATTCGATCAACCAAAATGCAAACACCTTCCAACACGCATCATCAAATTCAGAGCTCGAGAGAAAGACTTCGATTAACCGTAATCAGTAGCAGTAGCGATATTTCCTCACGATAGAATTTTCGAGCTATAAAACTTGCCGGAATTTTCTGTAACCAATTGCAAAAAGAGAAAACAAAAAACGTAGAAGCGTCAGAGGGGGACTTTGAAGCACTCTCTCTTCGTTGCCGAGGTCCTCTGTTCGTTCCTCCCCTATGCTAGATGTAGGTTTTCTTTATTCTTCTTCCTTTTTTTTTTTTTTTTTTTTCAGATGTTGAGTGATGGTGCTGGAGCTGAATCAGAAATCTCGGAATCTCGGACTCGCATAGAAAAATGGAAAAAATGTGGTTTGTCTACAGAAGATGGGAGAGAGAAACTGCTGACTGAACCCTTTTATAGTAGTAGTAGGGACGATGGAAGTGAATGCGGGAAAGCAGAAAGAAAGAGAGATAGATGCCAAAAAGGCTCCGGTCAGAAGCTGGCTCTGTTGTCCCCCTTGGCTGGAGTAGAGTGTGTAACCGTGGATCTGTAGTATGTACTTTGAAAAAGAGAAAATTGGTTAAATGGCATTTTTATAATTCTTTAAGAACTTTTTCTCACTTTTCCTTTTTCACTTACTTTTCCATGGAACCAAACATATCCTTTTACCACTAATTCATGCTGAACAGAAGTGGGGTGGGGTACCAGTGTACCACCGTACCAGGTAATTCATGCAGTCATGACCCATGATATCCGGGCCGGATTAGTAGGGCTTAGGTTCAAAAAACTTAAGAGTCGTACGAATAACGGAACGAAAGGGTAAAAAAAGAAAGAAATAAAGAAACTACTTGTATATACTCTGGACATTTCAAAACAACTTATACAGCGGAGACGCGGAGTGCCCCCGCAATAAGAATACAGAATACAACAACACATTTTAGTAATTTTATTCAGGCATATTTAATGTTAGTTATTTTAATAAATGAAGCAAATTAATTTACTGTTACTTAATTAGTTGTTTAATTAATTATGGTAAATCAATTAATTATTAATTTAATTAATATAATTAAATACTTAAATTAAATTAATTACTCAAATTTTAAAACAAATAATTTTACAATTATAACTAATGACTTTAAAATAATTAATAAAATCTTAAAAAATACATTTAACTAAAACATATTTATTAGAGGGATTTGGGGAATGGGGGAGGTATAGGAGGAAGTAGTTGAATTCTTGGAGATAGAGATTGGGAGAAGAGGAAATGTTTTAAAATATTAGTTTGCTTTCATTCCATGGATTTCGATTGAGATGTTAAAGAGGTGTAGATGAAAAGGCTTAGCTTGGCCAAAAAATTATAGGCTTGGTCCTAAGTTTTGTCTTTACACTTGGTCTGGTTTTGGCCCCACAAATTTTTACCTCAAGCTTTACCCCAATATGTAGCCTAGCTCGAGCTCACGCTAGACTCACAAATTTTCAATTCAATGTATATAGTTTTAGACCCAACTCCAAATTAATTTGTGATTGGGTGGAACCATCTCCAACCCGATAAGAATTAGGACAATATCTCATGAACCGAAAATCGAATTTACCCAATTAGTTTGGGCCCTTTAGGTTCAACCCGATCCATTGACTAGAGATGCAGATGGATCGGATTAGATTCGAATAAGGTATATCCAAATTGATCTAACACTATTAATTGTAGATCCAATCTAAAGATCCGATCGGATATGATAAAACATGGGTCTGAATTCGAATCCGATGAAGAAGTCAGATTTTCGAATCTGACCCAATTTGATTTAATTTTTTAAAATTTAATAAATTATTAAAATATAACAATTTAAGTAAAAAAAGCAAAAACTACAAGTATCTTTTCGACTATTTTCATCCATATATACATGTTTTTATAAAAAAAAAATATAATAAATTTACAAATGCAATATAAATAATATGTTTATAATTCGTGACTAGGTGGAATAGGCTTGGACCCGATAAGAATCGAGACAATATATCAAGAATAGAATCCAAATTGAGAATAATAACAATTTTGTGGCAATATTATAATTACATGTTGATGGCACTCTTTTAATTACATAAAAACTAAGTATCATACGCATAACTAAAAAAAAAGGCAATGATTAAAATTCAAGGAGATAAATAATGCCATTTTTGTGGCACTTTTGTAATTAGCAAATGCTCATGAATATCATACATTGGTTTTTACACGAGAGTTAAAGAAAAATGGTGGTTTAATAAGGTGAGATTGGGTTTCACACTTTGTGTTGGTGCCATGGTAAGGTTATGGAGGTTGGTTAAGTCTTCAAAGGTCCGAAGAAGGCGATGGGAAAGAGAAGGGACGTGGGGAAGAGAGAGGAATAGAGGAGAGAAGGGAGAGTCCCTTTCTGAGAAACCCTAGGTCAAGATTATCTCATATCTTGTCCCCCTTAGGGAAAATCTGTTCTCCCTTTTTATAGATAGAAATCCAAGGCTATAAGGAGAAGGATTTAAAATGATACATTTTCTGTTAGGAAAGAGAATCTTTTCTTTATGTTGACTATTAAGGGAGTGCTATTGGGGTTTCACCATGTGTCCAGCGAGATCCTTCGAAAACAGTCACTTTTCTCTTAAGGATTCTCATAATCCATGTATGCTACTTCCTTTCGTGACCATTTTAAACCGACGTGGCATGAGTGATGTCATTATTTACATTGCTCGTTTTTACTAGGCCCACGGGATGTCCCGCCACGTGTGTAATTTAAAGAAGCACGTGTTTTTGATATTTATTCCCGATCTATAGTAATTTCGTACCTGTTCGAAGTTCATCACGAGTTTGTGCGTGTCTAAAGCTCATTGCAAGTTCACGCGTGTCTAAGATTCATCGCAGATCCACGTAAACCAAGCTCATCGTAACCTATTTCAGGTATGAGTTCATTGTATATGTGCAATGAGTTATGAACTCATCACAAACGTACGATGGGTTATGAATTCATCGCAGGCATCTGTATAGTGTTGGTTTGACACCCTCTGTACTTTGATAGTCTTAGTGACTATTATGTACCTACACTTTGGTTTTTACACACGCATCTCCTATTGGATTTTACATGTTGGTTTTTATATTTAACATTAGGTTTTACATTTTGGTTTTTACACATGCATCTCCCATTGGGTTTTACATGTGGGTTTTTACATTTAACATTGAGTTTTATGTGTTGGTTTTACATTTAAGTTTTCACACGCGTTGAGCATGTGAAGATGAATGGAGAAGAGCCCAAAGATTCCATTTTGTGAATTCTAAGGGCTCTTTCTATACACCATTTTCCTTGTTAGTATGTACTAGCGGAGGGGCCCCTACATTGCAGGGGCTTGCAGAAGCTAAATTATTGTATAGAAAAAATGAATTTGCAAAAGGTGATTTTTTTAATTAATAGTTTTTAGGAAAAAAGGATACCAAGATCAATTTTTTAATAAAATGAAACAATAAATAAATGAATAAAATTTTCAATTTTGAAGTCAATTTAATATAAATAAATCAATTTTGTTGTTAAATAAAGAATACCAATATTTTTTTTCTCAATTTCCTAGCTGGGCTTTGGGCTTTATATGGGGGTTGAGCTTGGGCTCAAGATCTAGGCCCGATGGTCTGGCCACCCAACCCTGGGGTGGAGACAGGGGGACCCCAAGGAGCCATGGCCCCCTATGGCCCAACAAATCCCCACTCTTCATATATATTTTCCCACTCCCCCACTCCCCACCCCACTAATCCACTTAGATTTTAGCCCCCCTCATAAAAAAATTCCTAGCTCCGCCCTTGCCCAATGCAGACCTAACCTATTGATAGCCTTAAATTATTAGGCTTAAGGAGAAAGAGAAATAAATTTTTAGTAAAATAAATTATTAACTAATTGAATAATTTAGTAAATCAAATAAATAGAAATCTATGGATAATAATTTACTTAATTTTGTAAAATAAATAAATTATTTATTTATTATAATAAAATAAATAAATTATTTATTTATTATAATAAAATAAATAAGTAACTATTCATTTATTATTGGGATATGACTAGTTCAAGTTATCTAGAACCAAACCTGACCCATTGACAACCCTAAATATTGGGTGCATGTTGAATTAAATAAATAAAAATTATGGATAATAATATATTTAATTTAATAAAATAAAATAATAAATAAATAAATAAAATTTTTATTTTCGAAGTCAATTTAATATAAATAAATCATTTATGTTGTTAAATAAAGAATACAAATCTTTTTTCTCAATTTTTTGGTCGAGCTTTAGGCTTTATATGGGGGTTGGGCTTGGGCTCAAGATCTAGGCCTGATGGTCAGGTTATGTTCAAACTTGGACTTGAATATGTTCAATTGATATAAAGACAAGTGAATAGGTTTAATCCCAATCCTAGGGGTGGAGCCAAGGGGATGCAGGGAAGCCATGACCCCCCATTCCACGTACATTTTGGCCCCCCTCATAAATATTGGGCCCAAACCTACCTATTGATAGCCCTAAATATAGGATTGTCAATGAGTTGGGTCTAGGTCGAAACCGGTTAGAACCGAAACCGACCCAACATGAAATGTTAAGGACCTAGACTAGATAGGGTTTGTAATTTTTGGACCAGAATGGAATCGATCGATTCTCGAGACAATCGGGTCAGACCTGACAGACCCGATTATAATAAACAAAAAATAAATATTTATGTATAATATATATTAAATATTCTATATATATATTTATGTATAGTATATATATAATTTATTTATTTAATATATTATACATTATGTATAATATATATTAAATGTTCTATATATATTATATGTATAGTATATATAATTTATTTATTTAATATGTTATACATTATATATATATATATATATATATATTATATATATATATATATATATATTCTAAACTGATAGTAATTGGGACCTTATATCAAGACTCGGAATCGACCATTGGTTCCAGTTCCTAGAACTAGAACCCGCCCAATAGGTTCGGGTCCATCAGGTTCGTCGGGTCGAACCCATCCCATTGACAATCCTACCTAAATATTGGGTTCAAGGGGAGAGAACAATTTGTTAGTAAATTATTTCTAAATAAATAAATAATAAATGTCTATTAAAATCTTTCTCTCAATGTCAAACATCCTTTATTTTATTGATTCATAAATAATTTATTTAATTTTATTAACTAAATAAATGCTTAAAAAATAATGATAGAATTAATTTAATAAAATAAATAAATAAATAAATTGATGAGGGCGGATTTGGCACTCCACTGACTTGGTGACACATGGCACTTCGGAACAACTAGTTGACACCCGGAACCACTTAGGCAACAACTTGCCTTAGCCAAGTTGATGGTGTTCCACCTGGCAGCCTGGCCTAGGCGCGAACTGGCGGCCTAGCACAGGCGCCAACTTGGCGACCTATGAGACGTGTTCGCCGACGAATTCGACGTGCATATCCTAACACTCCCACGATCCTTGGAAGTTGGCCCACGTGTCGAACGATTCGGAGGGTGGTCAACACGCATGGCGGTTGCCTCAGGGAATCTCGGACCACTTAGACGACTTCTCGAAAATCTCAGATGCGGTGCGTGAAGCCCACGCCAAACAATGCCTATATAAAGGCACCAACCCCAATGGCATAGGGGGGAAAATAAGCATATTCTAGCTCTCATACTTTGTGATTTTTAGCTCGCAGTCTACTATGAGAGTACTGACTTAAGCATCGGAGTGACCTCACCGGGTTAGCCACCCCGGGTCCTCTAACATTGATTCCCTACATGTCTCTAAAGAACGACGAATCTCAACAATCAATCCAGCTCGCCAATAGGCAGCTCGACCCTTTGGTTAGCTCGGCACCTAATAGGCAGCTCGACACTTTGGTCAGCTCATCACCTAACTTGCCTAGCTCGGCCCAGTCAGCTCGTCACTTAACCTGCCTAGCTCGGCACAGTCAGTTCGGTACCTAACCTGCCCAGCTCGGCCCAGTTAACTCGACACCTAATCTGACCCCAACTCGGCCTGGTCAACTTGGCATTTAGGTCCTCATCCAGCAAAAGTTCACTTCGGCCTCTGAGTCTTCAGCCACTTGGAAGCAAGCCAAATGACGAGGTACTAAGCACAAAAAAATTGATACTTCACCAACAATTGGTTCATGATAAATGTCTATTAAAATCTTTCTCTAAATGTCAAATCTATTTTATTTTATTGATTTATAAATAATTTTATTTAAATTTATTAAATAAATAAATTCTTAGATAAAAATAAAAAATAAATAATTTAGTAAAATAAATAAATGTCTATTAAAATCTCTCTCAATGCCAAATTTCCTTTATTTTACTGATTTATAAATAATTTGTTTACTTTTATTAACTAAATAAAGGCTTAGATAATAATAAATTAAATAAATAATTTATTAAAATAAATAAATAATTGTCTACTAAAATATTTCTCTCAATGTCAAATCTCTTTTATTCTATTGATTTAAAATAATTTATTTAATTTTATTAAATAAATAAATGCTTATATAATAATAATAAAATAAATAAATGAATAAATAAAAGTTGAGATAAAGAATAGGAGGAGATAGAAGAGGGATGACATTTTATTTTATAGGATGACATAATCGTAAATAATTATATATGGCATTGCTATAATTTTCGAATATCATAGATGCATTGTTATAAAGAGTAAATTTGTCTTATATGTGGCATTCTTGTAATTTTTTGAATGCCTTAGAGTTAATTAAATTGGAAGGTTTGTCTTATATGTAGTAGTCTTATAATTTTCAAATACCATAGAAGCAATTACAAGCTGGAAGGTTTGTCATATATGTGGTAGTCGTGTAATTTTGGAATGACATAAGGGCAATTACAAGTCAATCACATAAGGGAGTTTGTCTTTATGTGACATTCTTGTAATTTCAAAGGAAAAAAGGCAAAAGTTACTATTAGATTCCATTTCTTGAATCCTTAGGCTTTTTTTCATACACATTTCAGCTTAATATATTTATATAGATATATGATGTGCTTACCTTGCTTGTTTTTTGAAAAGTTATATTTACTAAGTAAATTCATTTACTTGGGTAGGTATTTTCAAGAAAATACTTATCCAGATAAGTGTATTTTTTCATGTTCTTTCATTTCCCATCTAAACAAGACAATGATCATCTTAATCATAAAAAACCATTATTAAAAGAGACAATTTTGTCCCATCCAAAGTATTGGCAACTTTCCCTCATGTGGGAAAGTTACTTATCCACCTAAGAGATGGATATCACTCCCCAGAGTAAGTGATACTCAGAAAGGTAATTTTTTCATAGACTTCATATAAATATGAAAAAAGATCATGGGTATCTTGGTCAATGGGAATCAAAATCCCATTGACCAACTTTCCCTCTCTCAAAATCCATAAAATGAACAGGCCCAAATAGGATCTATGTCAATGAACCATTTAGAACCATTAATAGCTCACTTCAAATGCTTTTATAATACCAATTTATGTTCAAAATGTTGGGATCATCTTTTTCATCTAAAACCATGAACATAACAACTGAATTAGTTGTTTTGTCACCCAAATTTTTGAAAATTCCAACTGAAATACTTCTCTAATTAACTAAGAAGATAAAAGTGGTTTTAAGTACAAGAACATAAGAAAGAGGGCTGGATAACCATCTGTTTTGTCAACAAACTCTTGAAGCCTTCTTAATCTTCTACCATTTTCATATCTTCCGGCCTTTTTGTCCACCAAAACCTAGGGGTGCAACTTGGGTGGGCCAACCCAAAATTTTACATGGGCTAGGCTTGGATTTTCAGTCCTCGGGCCTAAGAAGTCGGGCTTTCTTACTTTTTGGCTGAAGCCCGTGCCTAGCCCTTAGGTAGCTTGAACTTGGCCCAAGCACGGCCTAAATATACAGATTGTATATGCAAAATTTTGCATACACACACACACACACACACACACACACACACACACATATATATATATATATATATATATATATATATATATATATATATATATATATATATATATAGAGTGGGTTCATTAACCAACCTAAGCCTAGCTTGGGCCCAAGCCCAACTCGAGTGCATCAAATCACAGTGTGGGCTAGGCTCGGGTTGGGAAAATCAGGCTTAACCTTGGACTTGGTCTGGGCTCAGGCCTTAAGTACAAGTTTTAGGGTCGGCCTCAAGTTGACCATAAACACAACCCAACCAAGCTTCATTGATTCTCATCCCCAAGTCAAACTCCTTATCTTAGTGAACACGCCAAAAATATCACGATAGTTTTGAAATTTCGGCTTAGTTTGGAAGGAGTACAAATTCAAGTATGTAGAGTGCAAAACCTTGTATTTTGTATGTAATTACAATGTACATGTTTGCATTTGTATTCCTTACAAACTGAGCTTTTAGGGTTTTGGAGGAGCCACTAATCTAGGGTTCTGAGTTATGAATTTTTTTTTGTGAATTTTTTAAACACACATGTGTGCATGTCTAATGCACATGTCAATGGTAGACAAACCAAGTATATAATATACCAATAGTGGTGTTTCAAGCATTTGGGGATTTTTTAGACATGTGTTTGTGTCTAATTAGTCTAAGTTGATTACATTTGGACTTCCACAACACAACTTTAATCTTGTGAACTCTGGTATGTGCATTTGGGTATCAACGGCCAAATCAGGTATAGTGCTTGCAACGTTGAAGAAAATAAGGATGAAAGAGAGGAGAGAGAAAAAGAAAGAAAGAAAATGACATGTTTTGAAAATTTAATGAATAGATAAGGCCATTTTTGTCTTTCCAGTTTTATCTGTTAGATTTAACTTTTGAAAGGTAAGGTTTGGTTGAATGTGATGGCTGTTCAATAGGCTGTGGGACCAATAATAAGGTAGTAAAATACATGGGCCAGTACTTCTTACAATGGGACCTGTGAATTTATTACTGACATGAAACCTCATCATTGGTTTTACGGTAAACTGAACAACCATCGTGTTCAGCTAATCCAAATTCTCAACAAGGCATGTTTAAGTTGGTTTTGAAAGTTTAGGGTATGCATCATGGTTTTTAAAATCGAACGGTCAGGGGTCCGGTTACCAGGTTGAATGGCAACCTGAATGGTCGGTCCGTTCTGACAAAAAAAATTTAAGAAAATTAAAAAAATTGAAAAATGGTCAAAACCATTCAAATGGTTCGAATGGTTAACCAGCCGATTCAACGGTTTGCTGACCAAAATCAACGGTTTTGGGGAAAAACGTGACCGGTTCCCGATTTTTTCGGTCCGACCGTTCGGTCTGGTCCGGTTTTGAAAACCATGGTATGCATAAATAGTTTTTTATAAGTAAATATTTGTGACGCTTTAAATTAAGGTTCATTTTTGGGTGAATAAGAGGGGGTCACAAAATGACCAATTTTATTTTCTTTTTCTTTTTTGTAGGTCGTGGGTCCTATGGTAAAGCTATTTTCTTTGAATAAGTAAGTGATACTCATCTCCTAGGTGAATAAATAATTTTTTATCCAAGAAAAGTTGACAAAACATAAGAAAAAAGTTTGCCCATTCTAATAATGACTTTTTATGGATAAAAAAATTTATTGTATAATTTATTTGGGAATGAAAAGAACATGTGTAAGTGTTAAGTGTTTTCTAAGAAACATTTATGTGGGCAAGTGGCCCTTGAAAAACAAAAAGGGCCTAACATTTTTATCAATTATATTAAAGATATTCCATGATCTGTTTATTTTTTATTGGTCCATGTTTCACAATGTATAATTTCTATTATGACTTGAAAAGCGTCGGATGTGCACTACGGTTCATGCACAGTATTTGTTGTATTTGAACACATGAATCTTTAAGGAAGAAAAGCAAATTAAATATTTTATTTTAATTATCAACCGTTTGTATGCAAATACTTAGATTTTGATGTAAAGGTGAATTTTGGGCTGGTAACACGGATTTGTATTCGTGAATAGTCAATTGTGCAGAAGAAATGCCAAAGGTTAGTATTTATGTTTACATCCATTTTACCCTTCCCAATTCCATAAAAAAAAGCACCTTAGATAGCTGAGACCAACATTGGGTAAGGCTATTTTCTTTATTAAAATCAGATTCTATTTGTTCGTGATACAAATGAACTGAATACAAATTCTGATTTACTTTTGTTCTAGGCATTGTTATGTTTATGTGATCCCCACTGTGTTTGGTTTGAAGGAAAAAGTAGAGAAAAAAAAAGAAAATATAAGAAAACCTTTACAAATTTTATATAGATTCCCTTAACCTTAAGAGATTGAAAGTGGGGGCTTAGGAGGAAGGTTGTTTGACTAACAAAATGGAAAAAAAATGTAAGAAAATTGAAGTAAGAGGTAAGTGATACAATTTTTTGCATTATCATTTGAGAAAGCAGACAATGTGGTCCGATACTTGGACGGAAATTTTTTTTTATGGGCATTAGGAAAAGAGTACACAAGACAGGGTGAGAGATGGGGTACACGCCCCCAACAATCACAAAAACAAATATAATTAAAGAGCCAAGGACTCCTAGAAACATCCAGGAAGTAAGAATCATGTCCAACATTAACCAACCAGTCAACAGCTTAATTAGTCTCCTTAATGACATAATATATGCGGAATCATCTCTTCATAACTATCGATAACTTCGACGTAAGGCGTTCTATAATTAACTTCGAGACCCATTTTGTGGGCTTCAAGGACTGTCAATGACACATCCATATTTTACTTTAGCAATGCCTAATGGTTTTACTTTAATTTCGAGGATTTTACCTGCCCCATTCCCAGCAATACAGCTAATGGTACAATTTCTCTTCTATTTTCCTGTATCATCAAAGTTGATTTTAATTGAGGGTCGGCCCGTTTGCTTTGCGAGAATAGGGGTCTAGAATCAGGATGGGAATAATTCATTTCGGTTTCAATTGTTTGATTGGGCAGAATTAAAATTCCATTCTCATTCCATTCCAGTTTATGAAAATAAACTATTCTGATTCAGATTTCAAAAGATTTAAATTCCGATTGCAATTCCAACCACAAATCAAACCGACCCTAAATTCTCATTAGGAACTTTCCTCATATACAACTTTCCTCATTATAAAGGAAAGACTGTTTCTAGCTAAGTAAGCCCTGAAGTTTTGCAGAGTGCCCATCAGAAGTTGCCTTCTTTCTAGAATATATCATGTGCATTACAGGCTGTTTAGATGTTTCTTTTTGCTATGTTGGTTATGTTGCTATTGAGGAGGCCCACTGACTGCCTTCATGGATGTGTTGGGCTTTCCCATCCCCCTAGATAAATGATGCCGATCCAATGGGTGGTGTTTTTAGGTCTTTGACCCCTTGTTTTATTTACTGTGTGCAAATGAGATAGAATCAAGTTCAAACAATGGTTTTTAAAATTGAACTGATCAGGGGCCCGGTTATCAGGTCGAACGGTCCAACCGTTTGAACTGAATGGTCAGCCCATTTTGACAAAAAATTAAAAAAATTTAAAAATAAAAAACAGTTCGAACGGTTAACTACCCGGGTCAACAGTTTATTAACCAAAATCAACAGTTTTTAAAGAAAATCTGATTTTGAGGAAAACCGAAACCGGTCACCTGATCCATTCCCAATTTTTTTGGTCCAATTCGATTTTGAAAACCATAATTCAAAGCATTGATACTCTCAATATGGGCAAATGGGCAAATGGAATTGAATCAAAATATAAAAATTTACATATGTAAAGTTCCAAACAATCAAATTTTTTTTTTCTATTTTTTTATCTGGTCATGCAAATGTCACATCATATACTAAATGTGCAAACCTTATATCGATTTTTTGGAATGTGTCAATCGCTGGACGAATGAATGCAAATGAGACAATTTTGCTTCAATTTTTGAGATACGAAATTTTTAAAACCAATAAATTAACGAATGTCAATTTTTTGGATGTAGAATTCACTGGACCAATGATTAATAATGAGTGTAAACGAGACAACAAAAAATAGTAAGTTTTGCTTCAAATTTTGGAATACAAAACTTGTAATACCAACAAGTGCAAATTTCATGCCAAATAAACCTGCTAATTAATCGTTACGAATCACAAGCACAACAAAGTACAAAATGTCACTCTCAGCTTCATAAATAAATGGTTGGTGACTTCTGGTTGTAGTTGTTTGGTCAACATCGAGGGAAAAAAATGTAAAATTCACGTGGGGTGGTGTTTATAAGGGAGATAGGCATAAATATATTTAAAAAAATAATTTTCCGATTCTAGAACACTAAAAATCCCTAAAAGAATTGATATTTGATCCAACTGTTTAGATCAGAGGAAGCTTCCAAGGTTCCAAGGCCGGAGCCGTCTGTATCAGACATATGTTCACCTGATTTTGCCACCAGTAACCCGTAACCACCAGTCTTCCATGGTTGGCGTTCTTCGACTGTGCAGCTGTTGTTCTGGTGGACTCAAGGCTCACTCAGAGATCAGACATCAGAAATGGCTATTTATTGTACTGTACCATCTGGCTACAGAGACGGAGAGCTTTCACATTTGAAGTTGCCAGCTTTCAATCTTGGCTTAGGTTTTTGTCAAATAATAAATAAGTCTTTGTTGGTTAGGTTTTAGTTAAACATTTAATTTGATCCATTGATTTGAACCCATAAATTATTTTTTCGTTAAGCAATCCTTTCAATTCATCATCTCCATTTCTTTTCCTCTTTTTAGACCTCAACTGAAACCAATCAAATCAAACCCAACAAAGGCTTGAGTTGATTTTGTTAAGAATACAGTAAATCCGGCCAGGAAACCAGCTTATGAGATTAAAGCAAATTGACCAAAAAATAGAGGGATCAATGTAACTGTTAACCTTTTTTTTCTAGTTCTACGTAATGAGTTTGGCTTCGATCAGTGCAAGTACATGCTCACAACGTTCAAATAGCCTCTTGCAGCCTTGCACTGCGAATATCTCCCCATGAAATAAAGTATATAAGTATGGAGATATTCCCAATGCAAGGCCATAAAGACTGTTGGAACGGATGTGCACTGACTGAAGCCGACCAGGAGGGTGGTTTCAGTCCTCCCAAAATTGTGTTTACACCACTCTCATATACTTTTTCAGCCATGCATTGGGAATATTTCTATACTTGTATTTTTTTTTATTTATGGTGTGATGTTTTCAATGCACGGTTGAAAAGGGTTGTATCAACCACGGTCTTTAAAACCGGGCTGTATGGTCGGAATATTCCAAAACTGTTATTTTGGCCAAAAATCATTAATTTGGTCAGCAAACCGTTGACCCAAGTGGTTGAATCATACAATGGCTTTTGACTGTTTTTTCATTATTTTTTTATTTTTTTTATCAGAATGGGCCATCCATTTGATTCGAATGATTGGACCGTTTAACCTGAGAACTAAACCCCTGAATGATTTATTATTCGATTCGGTTTTAAAAACCCTAGTATCAGCAGTGTGAGCACAATTTTATAAACACCAAATCTGATTTTACATAAAAAACCATAAACTCAGTCAGTTAGAATAAATAATTTGTTAAACATTGAAAGGTTAAATGAGATTGAAGTATACCAAAAATTGTATGAATAAAATCGAAAAATGGTAGAATAAAAAATTTGTTCTGGCTAAGGCATAGATGATGATGATTAATCTGTTTTCTGGGTTTAGATTATGACAAGCTGAAAGCACATCCATACATCCATGCATAATAATCTAATAATGTGATTTCAGAATCAATGTTGTCAGCTATCTTAATCCATGAGTTGTCTTTCTATTGAAAAGAAATGTCACTACTTCTTACTTTTGTTTTGTTCGGTTTCATTCGCTAATCACTAATCGGTCCATTTAATATTATTGTATAAAAGATAGGCGGCTGTTCATGATTTACAACTAATGTGATGAAAAGTCAGAAATCCTTCGTCATCCGCATGTGATGCGTAGAAATTGATTAATCCCTACCGGTTAAGTAGGTGTTTGACATGGATGCTGGAACATGGGATTGTTTTTTGAGGAAAACGATGCTAGGCACGAGTATCGTTTTCTAAATCGGTGTTATCTAAGAAAATAATACCGGTTTTATTTGGTACCAGTATTAGTAACAGTATTTTCAATTATGGTTTTTAAAACCGATTTAGTGATTGAATCGGTTAGAGGTCCGGTTATTGGGTCAAATGGTCTGATCGTTTGAATCGAATGCTCGGTCTATTCTGATAAGAAAACAAAATAAATAAAAAATAGTCAAAATCGTTTGAATGGCTAACCGCCCGGTTCAACGGTTCGCTAACCAAAATCAACGATTTTGGGGGGAAATCCGATTTTTGGAAAAAACGGAACAGGTCACCTGATTGGTTCTTGGTTTTTCTAGTCTGATCGTCCGGTCTGGTCCGGTTTTGAAAACCATGTTTTCAACATTGATATATATTATCCAATGTCTAAAATGATGCCACATTGATGCTATGCCAATGCATCGATGGCAGCAATGCATTGTTTTCTCAAAAAACATTGAATTTGACGTTACTCCAGACCACACTTTCCTGGTTTCTAAGGTGTGGTTTGGAGCAACATTTTTCTTAAAAAACGGTACCAAACAAGAGGGCGTTGTTTAAAGTACTACTTTCTCTTATATGATGCCTATGTGACGCTACCGTTTTCTCAGTAAAAAGCATCAATACAAAGCATTGCCTAAGTATATGTTTGGCATCAATGCTGTAGATACACCACGTTCACATTGCTACTGATGTGTGGGTTGGAAGCACCATTTTCTAAAATGATGTCTTTTTTTCTGTTTGGAAACTGATGAAGGGTGATTTGACCCGACCCCCTAACTAGGTGACACGTGTATGTGATTCAGCATATATGACAACTTGGCATAAGCGGACCGGCACGTGGACATGACTTGACGCAAGTAACAACTCACCAAGTATTAGCTCGCCACAAAGCGAGCTCGAGTGCGTCGACGTCCCGAGCTGCACTCCGAGCTAAGCTCACCTCAGTCCGCGAACTGAGAACAAGTTCACTCCAGGCCCAAGCAAGTGGGTCACCTCGAAGACAACTCGCCTCAAGCAGAATCACTTCGGCACGTCACCGGTAGCTCGCTACGGAGTAACCCGCTACAGAGTAGCTCGCTGTAGGGTAGTGCGGCTTCCAGTGAGAAGCTTCTTATCTGACAGAATTGTACCTGCCGCACTACTCCCACGTCCTTTGCTTGGTAGTGCAGCACCTACAGATTCAGAGAACTGCGCCCACATCTCTCGACAGGCGCTGTGCAGCGCCTACCAATTCAGAAGGTTGTACCCACGTCTCTCGACAGGTGGCGTCGTGACCTACGGGTTGTCTCCTGATTGGCGGGACCGTACCAAGCAATGGTCACTGTAGACCGTCTGCCTTCAGTCCTCATAATAATGGTCAGCCACCTCGAGACGCTACCTGACAAGCATATCCCGCCACAGTAGGGATACGTGGCTGACTTAGCCGAACTCGTCAGAGCATCGATATATAGACACTTCAACTCCCCAGAGACCAAGGTATCACATATTCACCTCTCTCTAGCTTTCATCTTCTTGCGTACTCATTCTCTTTCTTAGCTCGCTACCGAGTTCTAACTTAAGCATCGAAGAGTCCCCGTCAGGTGTTCAACCCTGGGCCCCTTCGTCCTTCTTGCAGGTATCTCTTACCCGTCGCTAGCTAGAAGCCTCATCACTTTTAGTTAGGAGTGGTCGGATTGCGCATCATCAATTGGCGTCATCTGTGGGAACGTTTAAAAAAACTTCTCTACCAAACTTTCACCAGCATCAATGGCGTCTTATAACAACGCCGGCAGAACAACGGAACAAACACATCTGGCGGGCATCCCCAAGCTCCCATTGTACGTATTAGACAGTTTATTGTACCCCTCAACACCTTTGGAGTTCCCACGCTCCACCTACCCCAGGCCGCCGAAGCTGTGAACTCCCCACTCCCTTTTGCGGTGAACGCCACCTTCACTGAATCCACCGTGGTTCCCCCCGCGGTGGGGCAAAACCCGCTAGGTGACTTAGTACAGTGCGTACGCGTCATGCAAGACCAAATGCAGCAAGTCCAACAACTTCAACATTATCAACAACAAGTCTTGTGTCACTTCTACCAGCAGCAGTTCCCAGCGTTGCAGCAGAGCCAATAGCCAACCCAACTGTGGTGCCCCATAACACCGCTGAACCAGCAGTCATTCGATCACCACCGAAGTAGCTGACCTCCCCGCAGAGGGGAGACCTCCCAGGCCTTGTCCCATAGTAGGAGAGGACCAACAGCCCTCGCTACCTCGCAGCAACAAGGCAGGCTGGGGAGCGCCCGCCCCACCAAGTCCGGTCCATCCCAGCATGTGCAATCGGAAGCCTCGTCGACGGGCAATCGGTTTGAAGTCCTAGCAACAAACTCTGGGTGGAATCCTTCAGCTCGCAAAAGCCAGTTCCAGTCAGACTCACACCAGGCCAAGGCCTAACTCGGCAGCACCGAAACAACCAGCACTAGCGTGAACTCAGCCAAAAGGCAGTGGAGGTGGTGTCCCAAAGCCCGCCGTGCACTAATCCATGAACAGCTCGCGGAGCTCGACTAGCCGAAGCAGCCTGAAAGTAAGGCGAGAGCAGATCCGGGAGTCGCAAAGGCTGCATGTGTGCGCCTTCTCCACGACCTTCAGAGGAGTAGCGCGCACATGGTATAGAAATCTCTCATCTGGGACAATCCGGAGCTGGGCGCAGTTCGTGCAAGCATTCACCTTGCACTTCATCACTAGCAAGAAGTGTCCGAGGTCACAGGAAAGACTTCTTAGCATCATCCAGAAAGAGGAAGAGTCCATCCAAAGCTACATCAAGTGCTTCAATGACACCTGCCTCTCAATCCCAAGCTTAGACCCTGCGGTGAGACTCGCTGCAACCAAAAGAGGAGTCACTCACCAGGAGTTCAAGTGGCATGTAGTAGCGAACAAGCCTAAGGACTTCACCGCTTTCCTCAAGCTCGCCGACCAGTTCATCGAGACTGAAGAGGAAATGAACCAGAAGGCTGGAGCCCCAGTGGAGAAGAGGAGGAGAGACGACGACAAGGCACACCACAGAAATAGTAAGAGGAAGAAGAGCAAGTCCCTGGACAGGGGGGACAAGTCAGGTTGGCACCCCCGAGCTCCTCCAATTGAGAGGACGAACTACACCCCTCTCAATGCGAGACGAGGGGAAATCTTAATGACAATTAAAGATGAACCATTTGTAAGGTGGCCACCCCGGATGAAGGGGGACCCCGCCACCAGGAATAAGAATGTATATTGCTATTTCCATAAAGACCACGATCATAGTATCGAAAACTATAAAAGTCTCCAAGTCTAGTAATAAAGACCACCATTAAGAATGTATATTGCCATTTCCATTTCCATAAAGACCACCATTTGGGTACTTAAAGAATTTTGTACAAAAAAGTAATAAAGACCAAGCAGATCGACAGGGGGAGCAGAGGAGAGATGCCCCCGAGTCTAGTAATAGGCAAGCCAAGCAGCAAGGACCGCCCAAAGAAAGACCAGTCTGCGGGGTGATAAGCACAATTACCGACGGATTCATTGTCACGGGCTGCACCTCGGTGGCAGGGAGGACCTCGGTCCGCAAACTGGAGCATGAAGAAAAGAACCCACCGAAGCACCCACGGCCTTTAGACCCCATATCTTTCACCGAGGATGACGCGCGGGGAGTCCAGTACCCCCATGACAACGCGCTGGTCATAAGGATGAAGATCATTGACTTCGAGGTCAGACGTGTCTTGGTGGATTTAGGAGGCTCGGCCAATATCCTGTTCAGACGCACCTTTGACAAGCTACAGCTCAGGGAGAATGACCTCTAGCCCGCGAACACCCCTCTAGTGGGCTTCAGTGAAGAGGAAGTTAGGCCCCTCGGCCGAATCTCATTGCTGGTAGAGATCGAGACGTGGCCTAGCGTCGCAAGATTTGAGCACACCTTCCCTATACAATGCCCTTATAGGAAGGCCCATCACCCATGCGCTTCGCGCCGTGGTGTCCACCTACTACCTGACGATGAAGTTCCCCACGGACTTCGGCATAGGAGTAGCCCGAGGTGATCAACTCGAATCCCGAAGGCGTTACATAGCGGCCCTTAAAGGGAAAACCAAGCTGACAGAAGGTGTTGAGCTCGAGCGGCCCGTGGAATACCCTGAAGAATGAGTCACGCCGATCGAGGAAACGGTCTCCATCCTGACTTCAAAGGAATACTCGACCAAGACCCTCCAGATCAGAGCAACAGTAGTGGAACCCCTTCGAACTCGGTTGGTAAGCTTCCTACTCCAAAATTTAGACATATCTGCATGGTCCGTGCTAGAAATGCCCGGCATAGACTCGAAAATAATTACTTAGAAGCTAAATACCGATCCCTTAGTTAGGCTCATTAGATAAAAGAAAGGCAACCTCGCCCCAAAACGCTGGAGGATAGTCAACAAGGAGGTCGGGCTGGCTGACTTCATCAGGGAGGTCCATTACCCAAGTTGGGTGGCTAACCCGGTTCTGGTAAAGAAGGCCAATGGTAAATGGCGCATGTGCGTCGACTATTCCGACCTGAATCGGGCCTGCCCGAAGGACTATTTTCCACTCCCCAAGATTGATCATCTAGTGGACGTGACCTCAGGGCATGAGTTGCTGAGTTTCCTGGATGCATACTCGGGCTACAACCAAATCAAGATGGACCCCGCCGACGAAGAGAAAACAACTTTCATTATCAAACTGGGCCTGTATTGCTATAAGGTCATGCCCTTCGGGCTAAAGAATGCTGGGGCAACCTACCAGAGACTTGTAAATCGAAATTTTGAGCCACTGATTGGCGACAAAGTTGAATGTTATGTAGACAACATGGTCGTCAAGACCCAACTTCCGAACTATTTAATAAGTGACATGCAATGTGTATTTGAAATCTTGCGCAAGTATAATATGAAATTAAACCCAAACAAGTGTGCCTTCGGTGTCACCTCGGGAAAATTCCTGGGCTACATAGTTAGCCGACGTGGCATCAAAGCCAACCCTGAAAAAATAAGGCCCATCCTGGATATGACCCCACCTCGCAAATTGAAGGAGTTTTAGAGGTTGAATGGTCGTATAGCTGCCCTGAGCTGCTTCATGTCTAAGTCGCCAGATCGATGCCTGCCTTTCTTCAAGGCCATTAAGAAAAAGTAAAGACTTCGAGTGGACTAAGAAATGCCAGTCCGCCTTTGACGAACTAAAAAATTACCTGACCATCATCCTGGTTTTAACCCTGCCCGAGGAGGGCGATGTTTTAAAGTTGTACCTCTCTGCAAGCGACGAGGTAATCAGCTCGGTACTGATAAAAGAAGTAGACCGGATCCAATGACCTATCTACTACGTGAGCAAAGTTTTGCAGGGTGCTGAAACTAGGTATCAAGATATTGAGAAACTGGCATATGCACTGATCACAACGGCTTGGAAACTTCGACCGTACTTCCAAGCCCACACAATTGTCGTCCTTACCAATCATCCTCTGAGGTAGGTACTACTCAAGCTCTAACTGTTTGGGAGGCTGGCGAAGTGGGCTATAGAGCTCAACGAGTACGACATTCGGTACAAACCTCGAACAACAATCAAGGTCCAAGCCCTAGCCGACTTCATGGAAGAATGTACTTTCAGCACCACAACGCCCAAATTGATGGAGATCAAGTACGTGGAAGAAGACTCCACCAGTGCGGAACCAGCCCCAATTAGAACAAAGTCAACCTGGGACGAGGAGCCTTGGATCCTTCACATAAACGGTTCGTCGAACCAGTAAGGAAGTGGAGCCGAGGTCATCTTATATGGTCTAGGTGAAGCAAAGCTGGAGTACGCATTCCGCTTCGAGTTTGCGGCATCCAACAACGAAGCGAAATACGAAGCACTGATAGCCGGACTCATGCTAGCAAACAAAGTACAAGTGAAGCACCTCGTCATTTGTAGTGACTCGTAGCTCGTGGTTAACCAGGTAATCGACGATTATGAAGCTTGCAACGATTACGCACCTCGTCATGCAGCACCTGTAGATTCAGAAGGTTGTACCCACGTCTCTCGACAAGTGGCATCGCGACCTGTGGATTTTCTCCTGATTGACGGGACCGTACCAAGCAACAGTCACTGTAGCCCACCTGCCTTCAATCCTGACAATAACGGTCAGCCACCTCGAGACACTACCTGACAAGCATATCCCGCCACAACAAGGATATGTGGTCGACTCAGCCGAACTCGTTAGAGCATCGGTATATAGACACTTCAACTCCCTAGGGACCAAGGTATCGCATATTCACCACTCTCTAGCTCTCATCTTCTTGCGTACTCATTCTCTTTCTCAGCTCACTATCGAGTTCTAACTTAAGCATCGGAGAGTCCCCGCCGGGTGTTCAACCCCGAGCCCTTTCGTCCTTCTTGTAGGTATTTCTTGCCCATCGCCAGTTAGAAGCCTCGTCACTTCCAGTTAGGAGTGGCCGGATTGCACATCATCAGAAACGTTGCTGCCAGGAAAGACGTTTCCTAGAGCAATAACAACACTTTCTGTTTGGTACCTGTGCAACTGTGCTCCATATTTGTTTTCAGCATTGATATCTATTATAGGAAGTCCATACCACTGCCACATCACGTCCTCATTGGCATCAAGGAACTATAATCTAAAAAAAAAACATTAAATTCAGCATTGCTCTAAATCACACCTTCTTGATTTTCAAAATATGACTTAGAACACCGTCTTTTATAAAAAAACAATTCCAAACAAGTAATCATTTCCTACAACACCATTTTTCCTATATCCCATTTTCTAGAGCAACGGCATCGATGCGAAATAGACGCTAAATCATTATCACAGTTAACAAATTCCGGGCTTTGTAGGATGTTCCTTTCCATTCGAATTTATATTAATCTTTCTGTTTTGTCAATTGTCATAATCAATGCCGCCAAATTCAAAGTTCTTCCCGTATCATACTTTCCGGCATTGTAGGTATTCCCATGACATGATTATAAAACTCAGACCGGTCATTGATCCGGATTTCCAACCAGGTACCGGACTGACTCGTTTGGTTTTAGTTATTCAAATTTTGATGCCAATTAATGAAAGCTAGGAACCTTCGTGGAATTTGAGACTTCAAGTTTGTGGGGTATAGGTTGAGGAAGGTTGGGTTGGGTTCAATGTTTTGCTCGCTGCTGGTGCTGGGTCATCATCAGATCAGGCGCCTTTCAAGGAGAGAATGGCGATTAACTCCCGTCATGGTTCGGGTAGGTCCACCAAATCTCTCTTTTTGTACATTTTAGTCATGTCGACTTCCTATACGTCAAAATTTAACGACGTAAGCTGCATGGAACCGTCTTTGTCCGGTGTGACCGGATCACAGTTGCTTTGCACTCCTTCCTTTGTCCTGCTTTCTATCATGTTCTCTTCTAATATGAGATTTTTTTTTTTTTTTGTTTTCTGAAACCTTCATAAAGTTTGATAATTGCAATAAACCTTTTTGAATTTTTTGATACGATTGCAAATAGATCCCTTCAGGGTTCAGACCTTTTGTTAGAGTATTTTAATAAGAGACATAAAAATATTTAAAATACCTATGCAGTTGTTATTATTGAAGCCGGTTTTTAGGGAAAAAAAAGGCAAATTTGAAAAATAAATTAATTTTGGAATAGAGATCAAAAGGGTTTGAGGTAGTCATTAATATAAAGAAAAAATTTTTAAAATATTCCGATTAAAAGTAATGGAATGGGTATTGTGGATATTTTCATGGCTTTTAGTAGAGATAGAGAAATCTACTTGCAACTGTATTAAAAAATTCAAGAGATATGATTTCAAGTACCAGACTTAAGGGGGAAATTTCAACAACTGCCTCGCAAACTTCAAGAGAGGTTTCGGCAATTTACCCTTTTTTTTAATAATTCCATTTTTTTGTCAACAAACCAAACCCACTTTAGATCTGATTTCCCGTGCCACATGTTTGAACATCATAACTCATGAGTATCCAGTTCAATCTTGGCAACGCCCTGATGGTCGCTTACTAACAATTCAAGCTGAGAACTCCAAGTGACCCACTTGCAGCATTAAAATGGGACCAGACAAACATAAAACGACAATAATTCGACTTATAAAGCAGATTGACTAATAAAACATTAAAACAATAAGTCGATTGACTAACAAAAGTCTTACTACGCCACTGAAATTCGAGCTCCTACAGAACTTTAGTGGATCCATATCCACCTCTTGTACCCTTCCCTTAGGATTGGGTTAATGTCAATGGACAGGATTGGACTAGAATTGAATTTGGATGGTATGCTATAATTATTGGATTGGGTTAATGTTAATCTAGGTCAATATTTTTATCAGTCTGAATTTGATCTAAACCAAATTTCCAATAATTCAATCATGAAGCCAAACTCTTTTCTAATTTGAAATTAATCAAAGCTGAAGCTTGCATAAAAACTTTTATGAAAGCATTTTTATACAAGTAATTTTATGAAAAATACTTTTACGAAAACATTTTTACAAAAATACTTTTACGAAAACATTTTTATAGAAGTATTTTTATATGAAAGCACTTTTATAAAAGTATTTCTACATAAAATCACTTTTATAAAAGTAATTGTATGAAAAATACTTTTACAAAAGTAAAGTATTTTTGCACAAAAACACTTTTATAAAAATATTTTTTACGAAAGCACTTATAGAAAGTACTTTTATAAAAACACTTTTACGAAGTACTTTTATAAAAACACTTTTACGAAGTACTTTTATAAAAGCATTTTATAAAAGTACTTTTATCAACATACTTTTATGACTTTTACAAAAGTACTTATATTCATTCACTTTGGATTGGATTGCAACAGGTGTTATAGTTTTTTTATATATTTTTTGGATTTCTCATGATATTTTGGTGTTTGATTCAACTTGGATTAGATTGGACCCAATCTCTTGTTCTGTGACAGTTTTATTTAGTGGAATAGTTTTATTTGCCTACCAAAAAAAAAAAAATCTAATTACTTGCCTAGTTCTTTGTTCTTGAGGTTCATGAAAGTATTGCCATTAGATGTTCATTTTAACTGAACCTGGGGCATCCCTCCGCTGCAATTCATGTAACCACACCATTGAATCTTCTCTCTTTTTCTTTGTTCATCTTCTAGACGGCAATAGAGTACAAGCAGATACCTCTGGAAATTGAATGTATCGGTTTCAAATTCCAATATGATAACTAATCTTGGTATCTGACATCCAGCTATTGATGCATTGTCAATATATAAATATACCCAGAGAAGTTGATAATATGTCATATATGTTTTAGGGTGAAAACGAGAAGAATGCTATTTCTTTTTTGGTTATTCTTTACCCGGGGGGGGGGGGGGGGGGACTGAACCTTCTATCTAATTAGGAAACAATTTCCTTTTCTTGATCAATAACTAAACTGATTATATCACACATATCCAAGATAAAACATGCGAGAAAGAAGCTTCCGGCAATTGAAAACACAATACAAGCTCTGAAAATGACCTGATAGGATACAATGATTTCTGAGATGCTACAGTCAGACATGTTCAGGTGATGGAGGCGGAAACAACTTATGTTGTTGCATTGCCTACAATCAGGATTCAGGAAGCCCCACCTTAATTGGAACCTGTTGAAATAACAATAACTATGTATAAGGAAGTTGCTGATGAATGATATTTTGTATTGTGTATTGTGTCCAAATCCTATAAGAATGATATTTTCTAATCCATCCAAGTCTAACCAAACTTTAAATAATGGCTCTATGACATACCATCAATTTATCCCTTTAATTTGCAAGGATCGTAACACCACAAGCAGTGGGAGGATGTCTCCCCTCAGTGTAGACAAGGTTCCCTCTCACAAAAGTTGCCAAAACTTTCCCAGATAGTTTCATTCCCATGTAGGCCGAGATACTCTGTGCATAGAGGAAAACACAATCCAGTAAGAAATGCTAGAATTCCTTGGTTAACTTTGTCAATCCTAAGACATTTTGGGCCATGGTTTCACTGAAGACTACAATCTTGAGCATTTTCAGGAACCTGTGGGCCACAGATCATTAAGACCGGAAACTGTGATGGAAGAATCAAAACAGAGAATGAGAAATATATGATCATCCATTTGCTACATTTTTTGGGCCTAATTAATGATAGTAAACAATGAAAAATAAACTAGAGTGAACACTTGTTTTTCATTTTATGAAATCCTGGCATTATATCAAAAGTGAAGTTGTTTAATCAAGCTGAGAAGCATCAACTTGATCATTTTTTTCTCTTAGTTCAAAGTACCAAGTCTGTTGAACAAGAAAAGCACATGTAAGAAAAAAAACATACAGGGTGTTTATGGTATGTAGCATGGTTCTCGTTGAGTTCAAATTCAGTATCAGGTTCCCATACAACAATATCTGCATGGTTTCCACTTGCAATAGCTCCCTGCATGAATTCCATTTTTCTGGAGTTATAAAATGGGTCTGAAATTAACAATTGAAAGAATAATAATTAATTCAGGAAAACATACTATATAAGAAGTATGAAGTTGTATCCTGAATGAACCAATGAATTTTGGGAGCATATAATTACTATTCATGTACATAAAGTGTCAGATAATAAACCTTTGGAACCCAGAAAACATTTACACATTGAAAAGAAAAGAAAAACATTCATAGAAGTGAAAATAATGGTGTTTCTTTTTGGTTTAGGGTCACCATGGGATTAAGGTTTTCATCTGTCCTGATTGAAAGGGATTTCCATATAGAAGTAGAGTAGTATAGGATTTGAAAGAGGCCTGTGGAGATTGCTCCACATGCTTAATGAAATCCAGATTCCCTTTGGTTCTTGTCCAACTGTTTTGGGGCACATTTCTAGGATTTGAATGTTGTTGCTGATGGTCTAGCTAAAATGGGGGCCAACGAGGATGCATTGTAAAGTGGGTCTTCACTGCCATAGCAAGATCATATACCTTTTTGCTTGACTTGTATTTCATTGTTTTTATAATTTTCCATATTATACAGCTTTCTTGAATTTATATGCATAAATAGCTAACATACATGAATCCGGTTCCACCATTATACTCTGCTCAGTGCCATATAAGATCAGCAATAATCTTATTTCAAAAAACCTAGGAGTAGCTCCAACAGGTGATAAAATAAGGGAAAGCAGACTATGGCGGTTTGGGCATGTGCAAAGAAGGCCATCTACAGCAATAGTGAGAAGAAGTGATCTCTTTCAAGTTAAGGAGCTAGAAAAGCTAGGGGTGGATTGAAAAGAACGTGGGCTTAAAGTAGTGAAAAATGATTTAAGGGCCCATAATTTAACAATGGATATGGTGCTGAACAGAATAGAATGGTGGAGCAGGATTCATGTAGTCAACTCCATATAGTTGGGACAAGGCTTACAAGGAGATGATGATGATTATAAGTGCAAAATAGGTTTAAGTATAATATCCCTAGAAAACATATCATAATATGTACACTTTGATAATGAAACCCAAATAAGTCATAGAAAAGAAGAAAAAATTGTATAGAACTCATCCTTGTTGCCACATGAACAATTCATATTATGGTGGGATAAAAAAAGAAGGGTCACAAATTAAGATGGGGCCCCTTACATGAGGGTGTGGATTTAACCAATGGATTGGTGTCAGAAGGGACTTAAAGACTGATATAAAATGGGGCACGGTATTTAAGTAGGTTCTAACTTGATGCCTTAGGACTGCACGTCATGGTAGGGATCCCTCATTAACTCAGTCCAGAAAAGAATACCAGTAAAGTTTGCAGAGGCACAAGATCTCTTTTAGTATTGTTGTTTAAAAAAAATGTACTACTAATACATGGACTATCTGATCTAGATTTCTGAATTCTGATGGTGAAAATAAAATTTCACAACAAAAGATACAACCTTCAATTGCTGGCCTGCAAGTTTAGCTGGCCTTTCACTCCACCATGAAGCTAATTGACTCAAAGTGATTCCATACTTTCGTCCATAAGACCATGTCACAGGAAGAACAAACTGCATACACTCATTAACATGCAAGTCAACCTTCAAGATCAATTTTTGAAAAAAAAAGAGAATTATAAAGACACATAAAAGCAAATACAGAAGAGAAGGGCGTAAATCATGTTTAAGTACTTGGTCCTGGTACTACTGAAGTGACTCATTGAAAATGAAAAGATATTTTACTTCACTAAGATTTTTATCATATAATAAACAATGAACCAAACAACACAAACAATTTTTAGAAATGGGTTATGCTTCCATTAAAAGAAGACTTTATAAGGGTTACCCTACCTCCTAAACAGATGTAATTTTTCTTCTAAGCAGCCAATTTCTTTGAAAACCTTTCCACCACTGAATCCCCAAAACAAGCACCTAGGTTACAATTATCCCTTGGAAAAATAGGAGATAATGCCCAGTGGTGTCTTTTTTCCAACATACCAAATTTATTTTTGTATTTCGTTTTAGTAACATGCCACGATAGCATCAGCAATTTCATTAGAATGTTTTCTTTGCTAAATTCCAACACTCTTCTGCATCCCTCTTCTGGTAATGAAATAAACGGTTACCAACCTGCAAGGATGATATGCCACCCCATGCCTTCAAAAAGTCACCTTCATGAAGAAGTTTAAGATCTGGCACTGTTGGGGAATGATCAGAACTCAAAAGGTCAATGTGTCCTTCCTGAGACAGAGTTTTCATGAAAAATATATCAAACAATTGTAAACAAGACTATGGAAATACCAAGCACAGAAAGAGAATCATGGAACTAGAAAATACCATGATGGACGCCCATAGTTTTTCTCTATTGGTAGCATCACGAATGGGTGGGGCACATTTAAAGCGAGTATCACCATCCTGAATCTCTTCTGCAGAAAATGCTAGATAATGGGGGCAAGTTTCAACAGTTATGCTGTCACCACTGCTCTTGGCTCCCTATAAGAAGTAGATTATCATTCTAAATTTATCATGGAAGGAAACTCTTAGATTATGTGATTTTTTTTGAGGGATCAAAATTTCATCAGTAGTCATTGAGCTCAAGGGTGGGGGGATTTGCACTTGTACATCACTGGACATATATCTAACTTGCTTGTACATACCATGCTAAAAGTGGACTACATTATTTTAGGCCTCAAACATGAGTACCGGCAATAATATACTTTGGATATAATGTTAAAAACAAATTAAAATACAACCCTGCTTGGGGCCAACCTGTGTTTTCCGATCAGAAAATTACCATCTCACCAGTCACTACATAACTTTTTATGTATATTTGTTTGTGACTGTTTGTGTATGTATAAGAGTTTAAATGTATATATACAATATTATAAAGATAGTTGTTTATCATAGAATTTTCAATAGAGATAAGCTTCTTGAATTGGAACTACAAAAGTTCATGAGATCAAAACCACTCAAAGTAGACATACGGAAGTATATATACTGCTTAAATGAATCATCCAAGAAACAAGCAGGGTATTTCATCTAAATAACCATTACTTCTAAAATACAGAAAAATGTAAGACTTGTTTTAAACTTCAGGGGTAAAACAACATAATCAAATGCACTAGTCCACAAAAACTGATGAAAGGAAGGAGCTCCTTGAAGTGGTTTATCCTAAGGTCACTACTCTCCACGTTGATGTAGTCATACTAAAATATTCCATTATAGTATGACTAGTCTAGAATTTGGTTAAATCTAGAAAGTTGCTCTAAGTTATACATACATCCTTTTCCTAGACATGAACTGCATTTGGTTGTGTTCACTGTTTTATAGACCATTTTTTAGGTAAAGCTTCTCCATTGTCTTCATCGTAGGATATGAAAAGGATAAGTAGAGATAAAAAACATTTGGCTTCTTACTCAATTTAAGGATAATGGGATATTCATGACGAAAAGTTCAAGAATGGAGCTCCATACTCAATTTAAAGCAAAAACAAACAAACTAAAAAAGGACACTGATTGTACCTTAATAAGATCCAAGGAAGCTGTTGCATCTGACAAATGAACAATGTGAAGATGAGCTCCTTCTGCACGTCCCCCGCTCCTTGTGTCATTTGTTACTGTTAACAACTCTCTAATAGCCGCCTCCTCCCTGATTGAAAGGAAAATGGAAGAAAGGAAACAATCAGAAAACCATATTACAAGGTTTATTATATTTAAAAAGTCTATGCAAGTTCAGATCAAACTTCAAAGTTTCAAATTGCACATGTTTCTGATTGGCAACATAGGTTTTATTGATTATGAGTGAATGAATGAAAGAATGGTATACAAGGTAGAAGCTTGATATTGAACATTCCTAATGATGGATGGCTATTCTTTAAGCTAATCTTGCCCAGAAGAAAAACTAAAGAAACATATAATTTATTTGTAATTGGTTATATAGAAATGACCCAAAAACCATAAAACCATATATACATATACATATACATACATACATACATATATATATATATATATATATATATATATATATATAATACATACATACATACATACATACATACATACTATATATATATATATCTGGTGGATTTTTTGATAGATGCGGAAATAAAACCACAAAAAGCGACCATAATTTTTTTCTTCATGGGAATCTTAGCTGTATGAAGATCACAAACAGTGAATGATAATCTTCTTTTTATTTGTAAAAGAAAATGTGAGTAAGAGTGATCATTCAGTTGTCAGAGTCAGGTAAATACCTGCTCCTTGGGGATTACAATAGGAACATTCTTATGAAGAGAATGTTCAGGCAGGAAGAAAACCAAAAAAAAAAAGGAACTATTTTTTTTTTTTTTTTGAAGAAGGTAAAGTATTGTATTGCAAAGAGAAACCAGATACGTCAGCCCATGTACAATGGGAATTTACAAAAAGATTTCAGATATCAGATAAAGAATGGTCCAGATTGCAAAAATAAAAAAAAAGCTGAGCTCCAGTGAAAGCTCTTTGTACACTTAACCAGGAACATAAAAAACATATAACTTTGTTTTTGACTGAAACTATGTCATTGGAAAGGTTGTCAAAAATACGGCTGTTCCTTTCCTTCTAAAGGGCCCAAAGGATAGCAGATGGAAAGATCTTCCAAAGCAGCTTGCCTGTTACAGTCAGGCCCTCTAAGGTCCACCCCTGAAGAAGCTGTACGACAGAAGCAGGAGGGCAAACTTGCTTCACAGAAAGGGTCTTAGGAGACGGTCTATGTATTGGGAAGGGGTTCATTTTTTGCTGGCATAGAGGCTCTTTTCTACTGGTTGTTTATAACCCTTATGTTTTGGCTATCCTCTTTTTCCGCCCTTTTCTCTATATCTTCTTTCTGAGGTCCTTTTCTGTATTCCATGCTTTCTACAACTATTTTCATTATTATTAAAATGCACAACTTTGGTCATGCTTAAAACATCCATAATGAAAACAATACTTCTAAGATAAAATACATTAGTTTGTTCACTTATTTAAAAGATGAGAAGTTAACATCATAGAACTATCTTACCATGAAGGAGGTCTAGTTTTAAGATATGTTGAATAAGACCGAGGGTCTTCCATACCATCCTTCAATTCTAGATGGCTCCAAGAATCTGGTTGAATCTCAGCATGCACAAGTAATGGCCTTTTGAACTTTGACAGTACATACAGTCCCTCCTACAGAAGCAAGTTTAAATCATAAAAAAGGAACACATGTATCAGCTCTGAAATGAAGTCTGACAATGTGTGTTGAGTATAATGCATGTGCATATGCATATACTGCAGAAACCAACCCAAGAAAAACATTTTGTGCATGCAGAAATTAGCATATTTTTTGGAAAGCAATCTGGGAACATACAAATAACAAACTAATATCAGGATAATATCCTGTAAATTTTATATAACTACAAATATCAGGCTATTTCATCTGGATTCCTTGTATACCTTAATAAGGAACTCTTATAATACAAAAAAATAGTAATACAAACCTTTATATGGCTTGAATTTGTCATGGGGAAGTCATTGATCCCTGAAGGACACATGAAAGACTACATAAAAACACAGAAAAGAAGATAGGGAGTCAGAAGACATAAACCTCCAATAAGGGAAGGAACACAAGCTTAAAAAATAGACAATGAAAATGCAGATCATCTGTGGCCTAAGATCAATTTACCTTCAGGCCATATACTAAATACTTATCAAGCTTACAAGAGAATACAATCGTTTTCAAAGAGAGCATTTACAGATAAAAACATGAACATTCAGTTAACAAAAGGTTTATGATGAAAGACAAAATCAATTTTTCATGAGAGTAAAAATAAACCATTTATGTGCTTGTACTTCTAAATTAAGAAGTTCTTGGAGAACAAGAGAGACCTCTGAATATTCATAATCATCTAAGCCTTGTCCCACCTATACGGGACGGTTACATGAATTCTGTTTCACCACTCCTTCTGTTCAGTGCCATGTCAAGAGACCTTTGAATATTGTTAAAACTATCAAGAGGCGTAACAGTATGAAAAATTACATCCATACATATGGATCACTTAAAATTCTCCTGAACGAAAAACAATGAACTTCCAAAAGAGAAAATATACATCTAAAATAGTCCTACAAACATGAGATTTGTCATGAGAAAAGCTAATATGGACCGCTTAAATGTAGAAAAGTTGAAAAAATAATAAATATTACATGCTAATAGGTAATATATGCATATAAGATCCTTAAATTCAGGACTGATCCTAGGTAGACATCAGAACATAGCAAAACATGTCCTTTCCAAAACTTTCATGACCTCTGAATATTCATAATCATCTAAGCCTTGTTCCACCTATATGGGACGGTTACATGAATTCTGTTTCAGCACTCCTTCTGTTCAGTGCCATATTAAGAGACCTTTGAATATTGTTAAAACTATCAAGAGGCGTAACAGTATGAAAAATTACATCCATACATATGGATCACTTAAAATTTTCCTGAACAAAAAACAATGAACTGCCAAAAGAGAAAATATACATCTAAAATAGTCCTACAAACATGAGATTTGTCATGAGAAAAGCTAATATGGACCACTTAAATATAGAAAATTTGAAAAAATAATAAATATTGCATGCTAATAGGTAATATATGCATATAAGATCCCTTAAATTCAGGACTGATCCTAGGTAGACATCAGAACATAGCAAGACATGTCCTTTCCAAAACTTGCATGGAACAGCATGACTATTTGCCATGACATACTTGATTTGCTAATGAATTAAGGTTGTAATGAGTGAAATAATTTGTTCTAAAAGAATTAAGATTGGAAAGGAAAGGTTCAGTGGTCCATGGCATATAAATGCCTCTCCATACTTGCTTAAACGATGATATCCTGCTTCCTATGCATCCAAGATATAAGGGAATAGAAACACAGAATATCTAATCTGTGGTGTTTGAAAAAATTTTAGTCCAGTCAAATTTTGCAAAGCTGAAATTGCATTCATGAAGAAGGGATAAAAGGAATAAGAATAAAGGCCTAAGAAAATGGTTCAAATATTAACCAACTAATCAAGGAAGAGCATAAAAGTGAAAGTACAAAGAAATATAATTGTACCATAAAAATATATCAACAATGTACAAGATGCAAAATGTTAAATCCTAAACAGGTTAAATGCCAAGTTGAAAAGAAATTCCAAAATTTAACAAATTCTAGCAACATAATTGTACATAATAATTAATCCTAGAGAGAAAATATCCCTTGGAGAAAAGCACAAAACCAATGAGTTTAGACATGAAAGAATTTTGATGAACTAAGTCGACTCTTCTTCCAATTTTGAGTGATTCACGGAGGATAACAGTTCAACCATGAATCGACATTATGACAACAACAACAAAAACCCTAATTCAGTTACCTTCAAACCAAGAGCACCTGCTCTAAGGAGAGCCTCCAGAATACTTGTATTAAATGCATTTTCAGGAACAAGACCTCCCCAAAAACCTATTGGCATAAACACAAACTGCAATTACTACCGTTTCCAACTTTCCATTAGTATGCCAAGGTATAGTTCAAAGAGCATACCAACATCAACATAGATCTTATTTCTTGCAGCTTCAACCTGTTAACCAGGATAAAGAATATGATCAGTAAAGTCATACATGGCAGACAGAAATAAGTAAGCACAATAGAATATAGAATGAGAATGAACTTTGTCATATAGAATGGATATAGTAAGATAAAAAAAATATTTATGGAAAGCATGCAATAGTCACCTTTAGTCTTAGAGTTTCTTCAGATACTGTGGAGGGAAAACTATTAAGAGGCATGTCAATCAATGTTGTTATACCACCTGAAAAAGCATAGATTACAACAAGTGCATCATTAGCTCTTGCACACCAACCATAATAAAACCTTTTAAATTTTCATGCTCTAAATAGTTAGACACCACATGATGGTAGCAACCCATAGTCACAAGCAAAATGTATACATGTACTGATAAAGGCAAATGCATTTTGAGGCAATGCTATGAAGATGCATTCTGCCTTTATAATCTTTATACATTGACTATATTCTCCAAAAGTTCAATAAGGAATCATATGCCATACATTTCAGGCATCTATGAGAACATGCTTTTTTCTTAAATAAGGAGTCTTGATAAGATACATACCAGCAGCTGCTGCCTCAGTCCCTGAAGAAAATCCTTCCCATTCAGTCCTTCCTGGTTCATCAAGATGTATTTTTTAATAGAATCATTAATCCATGTGAGTCACAAGGTAAGGTACATAGCTTCAAGCAAAATAAATATGAAGTGACAAATTTAGGTTAGCATGCACGAAAGGATAAAGAGTAAACCACTAGAGATGGTTTTCTGCATCTTACACATCAATTAAGCCGGGCATGACAACAGCCTCTCCATAATCAATCACATGTGCCTGTCCTACTTGCTTCTGCCAGTTCTCTCCTTCAACCACGGATGCAATGTTCCCTCCCTTTACCTCAACTACTCATTCCAGATTCAAATAAAATAACTAATCAACATAATGCCTTCTTTGTCTAAAGCTTTACCATGGTGCTGATAGAGCAATGAAGGGAAAAAATAGCCTATTCATTATAAATTTGAGTTAAGGCAACACCTTCATGCCATTACACCAAAGGTTTCTCAAAAGTATAAAACCCTTTTTTGGTGAAAATGGAAAGTGAGCTACACAAAACGGGGGTAGCCCTTCCCCTCAAGGCTAGAAAATCAAAGTTTTGGCTGTAAGGAGGCAGGAATACAATTGAAATTTTACGAATTCAGAAATTTTCAACCTATTTTAAAATGAAACAAATAGATATAAAAAGAAATTTGGGATGTGATATCTCGCACAACAAACCTGCACCAGAAATGACCCCTTTTGGTGTAACAATGCGATTGCTAGTTATCCAATAACTTTCATAAGGAAGAAGGCTGCATTCAGTGTTTGCTGGCTGTAACAAAAGTGGGCACGCTATGGTTAAATTAAGATTAAGCTAGTCTTTGAGAGAGAGAGAGAGAGAGACATGCAAGTATACAATGGATAAATCTTTTGCCTATTGGAACCAAAATAGGCAAAATAATTCCTTCATACTCAACATATACTGACCAGTCAACCACATGTTTTAAATCTTTTGCCTAGAACGAAGAAAACAAATAACAGATTCTCTTGCCTAAGAGTTAATCACTGAAGAACTATAAATCTAGAATCGATTTGGTTTTGGTCAAGCAGGAGTCCAGTGATCAACACCATAAAAATATGAAATAAAGATATTACATAAACGTAAATATAATCCCGCATGTACATGCAGAGACAAATGCGCAAAATAAATAGATGCATCAATAGGCAACTACCAGAAATAGAAGAGAATTTCAAGGACTTAAATATCAGAAACTAATACGCAACCATGAATAACGTAAAACAGAGAGATAAAATGAAAACTATGATAAAATTTCATGTATATTTCTACTAAAGAAATCACTAAAATCTGTTTTTTGTTTTTTGTTTTCAATCAGAAATTGCTGAAATCAATACAATCTCAACAAAAGCTGTTAATATAACAGAAAAATCTGAAACCAGAACTCAACCATAATCAATCACATCGAAGACAGAGAAATGATACAACAGAGATGAAACAGACAAGAGAGAGAGAGAGAGAGAGAGAGAGAGAGAGAGAGAGAGAGAGCAAGTCTCAGTTTATCAAAAGAAAAAGAGAGATCAAGTCCCCGACCTTGGAGGATGTTTTGATGTAGAAAATAAAAACGGACGCTATAACCGATAGAAGAGGATACAGCCTCCATCGCAGATTATCCATCTCTGCAGAACACACTGTAGTCTGTATGCTCTGCTCTCCTCTGTTTTTCCTATACTCTCTCTCTCTCTGAATTTCTCAATACATGGAAATGGAATGGAAGCCAAGTAGCCAAAGAATGGTAAATAAATACAAAAGAGTGGTGTCATTAGTGAAAAAAATAAAAATAAAATATATTTAAAAAAAAGGTGGTGTCAGTTCCTCATGAGTGGGAAAAACGGCCAGCAGGCAGCAGTGGAATCTTTTGTATTTGTTATTGTTGGGAGGGCTTGTGATTCTCTTGAATCTTTGATTCGACGTCCCATCAGTCCAGCTCATATATTTCCACCGCTGAAAAAAATATTATTTTTCTGTTCACGTGTCCGACAAAACAGATGTCACGTGACACGTCGATTAACGAAGAGGACCGCATTAAAAGGAGACCGGATCTGATCTTCACAATGGGCGCCTCACACCGACCTCACACGCATCTTACCATGCATTGTAAACTTCTCCCGTACCTATTATTTATTAATTATTATTCACGCGAGCGATGTTCCCAATCCATGGTGGATATGCTTGTAAATAAGGTTCAAAGTATCGATACGTATCGGCCGATATGTATCGTTCCGGCACCCCATCGATATGCTCCTACAATGGGTGTATCGGTGGTTTGATCAAGGTGTAGCGAAGACCTAAACTGGCTCCCCTAAACCAGTTGGCAAAAAAAATAAAAATAAAAAAAATCACCAAAAGGAGTATCAATTCGCCTGATACGCCCATAACGGTGTATTGGACATATCGATATTTTGAACCTGGCTTATGAGGCGCCCATTTATGAGGAGCAGATCCTGTTCTCACATCTAGGGCGACTCGAGATCTGCAACCCACATCCATACCCATAAAGCACCATCACCATGCATTGGTAACATCTCCCATGAATGACAAGGGAGATATTCCTAATGTGCAGTTGTCATGTCATGGATAGGTAGAGATGTGGGAACATCTCGTGGATAGCAGATCCGAATTCATCTAGACTTAGTATCTCTTGCCAACAAAACATGTACCTGTACCCTACCAACATACTCTTGCTTACCATGAGACTAGGAGTTGGGACCCATCATTAAAATGGGAACTGCCACATCTCATGCATGGTGACACACCATGGAGCTTGGATCTACTGCTTGTAGAGTGCTCCTCACATCGACCTCACAGCATGTCATGGTTGCACATTGGAAGCATCTCTTGTACTAGTATTTATTATTCATGGGGAGATGTTCCCAATAAACAGTGGGATGTGATTGTGAGGTCATTGTGAGGAGCGCTCTTACATCTTACATCTTAGGGCATCTTTCAATATAGTTCAAAATATCATATTTGCCCTTCTAAATTTCACTAAACCAAATGTTTTTTATAGAGTAAAATTATTTTATTCATTTAAATTTGATTCAAGGAAATTTTTAATTAAAAGTGGGTACTTTTAAAAAACTAATAATTCATTAGGCCAATGTTTTCCATCCAAGACAATAACAAAAAGGAGTTAGTTGTAGGTTTCTTCAATACCACAGGGGGATTTTGTGAGAGTAAAATCTCGAAGGAAGTTTTTATGATTGTCAAAATCTAGTGTTTTCAAAATCAGACCGGACCAAATGATTGGACTGGAAAAGTTGGGAACTGGTCACTTGATCGGTTCTGTTTCACCCCAAAACCGGCTTTTGGCCAAAAACTGTTGATTTGATCAGCAAATTGCTGACTCAAACGGTTGAACCATCGAACTGTCGACTTAGACAATAGTTTTGGCTGTTTTTTTGTTTTTATTTTTATTTTTTGTCAGAATAAACTGTCCATTCGAACCAGGCAGTCAGACCATTTGGCCTATGAATTGGTCCCCTGAGGTTTTCATATTTTACCCTTGATTAAAATTGTATGACTTGAACCAAGCACAATTTCCTATTTGATTTATAGCAGCACATCTCAAACGTGTTTCAAACTTGAATTTTGTCATTGATGGATCCTACTTTTGAGACTGTAATCATGCTTGAGATGTGTGGCTATAGATCATATAAACCAGCCACTACTTTGGAGACTGTAATCATACTTGAGATGTGTGGCTATAGATCATATAAACCAGTTATGTTGGTAGCATATCCAGAAAATGCATACAGTAATACAACAAATCCGGCTTTTGCTCCTCACAAAGCGTTTATTACACCAACCTCACAGTACTTGGAACTGCACATATGGAACATATCCATATGAGATCAGCTTCAGTTCTCACAAAGACTGTGCTCATACTGTTGGCACAGCCTTTTACATCGTGCATTGGAAATATTTCCATACTTATATATATATATATTATTTTTTAATGGGAGAGATATTCTCACTGCAAGGGACTGTGCAAATGATGTGAGTGTCATTCATGGAAAGATGTTCCCAATGCATTACAACATGTTGCAAGATTGGTGTGAGCCGTGAAGCACACTATGTGAGGAATAAATTCTATTTCATATATAAAGAAGTGTGACAGATGCAAATACATGACAAGGCAACAAATTCTATTTCATATATAAGGCAACAGGCCAACAAGACAACAAATTTCTACTTCATATTGTCAACAAGGTGCAAATAAAAATAATGTAAATTCTGATTTAATTTTAATTTGGGTTTTATTTCATTTTGCTTGAAGCCTTAACTTCATTTATACTCCAATAAATTCGAAATAAAAATAAATCATAAGTTACACTGCCATGGTTTTGCATCGTGCAAAAAAATTCCCATTACAACCAAACACAGCATAAGTTTTGACATACTGCACATTAATTATGCATCTGGATCATGTCCCAATACACGCACGCTCCCAACAAGCCAATGTAGTTTTGGGGAAGATGGGCATGGACCGGCTTCAATTATTGTACAAAATGCTGTACATCATACATCATGCAAAAAAGTAAAATTAGCACTATCTCAGACTCAGCCTCCGGTAGGCTGTAATTCAACCAACTCTGCTACCAATCAACTCTTACATTTTCTGCAAAGCTTCCCTTCCCATTAGGGACCTCCTCCCTCCTCAAGCCTTGGACTCTTAGACGAGAAGATCTCTCGTTTCGTTAACAATGCGCCAGCAGTCAGAGATACCAAGCTGCCAATGGTGGTCGGAATTTGACCGGAATTCACCATGCCTTCGTTTTCGGGTAAATGGGGGGAGGGTGGGGGGCGGTTTTAAGTGCATTTATCCAGTAATTGTTTTCTAAAAAACATGATTTTTAAAACCGGATCGGACCGGAAAAACTAGGAACCGGTCAAGTGGCTGGTTCCGTTTTCCCCAAAATCAGATTTCCCCCAAAACCGTTTGGTCAATGAACCGTTGAACCGGGCGGTTAATCGTTTGAACGGTTTTGACCGTTTATTTATTTATTTATTTTTTTGTCAGAATGGGCCGAGCATTCGGTTCGAACAGTCAGACCGTTCGATCCGGTAACCGGACCCCTGACTAAAAAACAATTACCTGAATAAATACATTTACCCAAATAAATTACTTTTAAAAATGAACAATGCTCAAATTATTTCAATTTTAGGCTTTATTCATTTTTCGGAAAGTTACTTACCAGGATAAGTAAACGTATTTCTTAGAAAACACTTACTTGTTCTTTTATTTTTTAAGTAAATAAGAAAATAACCATTTTAACTATAAAAAATTATTATTAAAAAGGACAATTTTATCCCATTCACAACTCTTCCCCAATAAAAATTATTCATTCACTTAGAAGAATATGGATATCTTAGTCAATGAAAATTAAAATTTCATTAATTAATTTATTGACAATTCAAGAAAAGCGAACCTTAGTGGAAGATTCAATCAATCTTCTTTCTTGTCAAGCTAATTACGTCATTTACACGAAGATTCTTCGTTCAATTAATCTTTTTAATTAATTTCCCGGAAAAGAAGGTTTGTTGTTTGATGCACATTGTCCATTCAAATACAAAAGAGATTTGACTCTATTACAAAAAGATAGCATAGGGATTATATATGGAGCAATAAGAAAGTGACAACCGATTTTATGCTCCCACTTCCATTGGCACGTAGTGCAAGTGGTGCATCCCCACGGTAGCTATGATACTATAAAAAGATTCCAAACTTTTCTTTTTTGTGTTTACAGAATCTTATTTAATTTGTCAAAATAGGGAAATTAGGAAATTTGGGAGGGTGACGGAATCGTCTACAGTTCCTGAGCATGGGCAAAAGGGAATTCAATTTTGTCGGCTGTGGGCCTGTGGCGGTGTGGCCAGTACTAATTTGTTCAATACCACAATTTTGACGAGTATCACTTTTGCTGCGAGGGTTGTAGACATGGTTTAAAAAACGACTCCGAAATGGAATCGTTCTGGTCATTGGTTTATGGGTCGATGGTTCGATTATCTGATTTGAATGGACGGCTTGTTCTGGTAATAAAAATTAAAAATAATAAAAAATAATAAAAAATCTAAAACAGCCAAAACTGTTGATCGGGTTAACGGTTTGATCGTCCGAGTCAATTGATTATTGACCGACTCAATAGTTTTTAGCTAGGGACCAGGTTTGGGGTAAAACGGAACCGATTGCCTAGGCGGTTCCCAGGCCGAACAGTCTAACCGTCTAGGTCAACGATAATTCGAAAACCATGGCTAAATCGGTATTTATTGCCATTGATGTGTATGACAGTGACTCCACCAAGATGTCAATTCATCTAATTCAAGGTGGAGCCATAGCAATACATCCGGCTTTGATTTCCTTGTTTCAGCACAAAACTAAGACACTGTAATAACAAATGTGCTTTCAATTTTGACAACACAAATCGAGTTGGAAACTTGGAATCTCCTCCAAAAAAAGCATGATAACATGTTGACAAAACTGAAGCCTCGTTTGATTCGAGGGAATAGGGATCTGGAATTGGAATCGGAATATCCACCTGTTTAGTTGGGAAGAATCGGAATCTCATTCCCATTCCTGCTGGAATGGCATTCCCCCATTTGAGGGAATGGCCACTCCCTGTCCCTCTCTTTGGAATGAAATCTCATTCCTGCTGATTTTAATTCTCATTTTCATTCCTGTCTTAACCAAACTGACTATGCGAATGGACCATTCCAATTCCGATTTCGATTTCGATTCCGATTCCCACTACAAATCAAATGGACCCTGAGAATATTTTTCATGAATGGCAATATATAAATATATTCCCCATGTGCGGTTGGATTGTCGTCCTTCTACATATTAATACTCTTTTATGCTGGGCTTAAGTACCAAGTAAATCCTTGTATATAAGGTTTTTTCTTTTGAAATGTTATCCTTGTATATTAAGTAACTAGTAAATAAATTCATAACAATGCATGGGCTTGAATAGAAATTTGGTTAGGTTTGGATTGGCAAATTTGGGTTTTGACATTAATTTTCATCTAGGCTAGGTTCCATATTTAAGGGTGGGTTGGTTCTTAACACAAACCCATTTATTTTATACCCATGCCCCAGCTTTATTAGAAGAATGAAAAAGGAATCGAAAGACATTTAAGAGAAGAGATTTAACGGGGGAGGTGAGATGTTAGAATATTAACCATTGGGGTGGGGGTGGGGGAGTAGGAATGGCAATGGGGTTGGGACAAGGGGCCTCTCCCCATCCCCGTCCCCGACTCCGCTAACGGGGATAAGGTTATCCCCATCCCTACAAGGATTCCCATCTCCACGGGGATCCCCACTCCCCGTGATTTTTTATAAGGGATAATAGCATATAATAGCAACTTTTGGGCCCTAATATCAGTAAAAGTAATATTTAAAAAAAAAATTCAAAAATAGGGTAACTTTTGAAAAATAATATCAATAAAGGGCAGAATCACTATTCATCTTCTTCCTCTTGCAATCTATTCACCAGCGTTGTTGCTCGCTGCCGCCTCCTGCAACGCCTCCGCCTATCTCCACCCACCTCCGCCTCCGCTTCCAGCGCTGTGGTTATTTCTCTGCCCAATGCCACCACCACCTCTGTTTTCACCCACCTCCAGCAATGTTGTCGGAGGCAAAGGTGGAGGTGGCAACGTTGGGCAGAGAAATAACCACCAGTGTTGCCGCCGCCGCCTCTGCCTCTGCCCAGCTCCGGTAATGTTGCAAGAGGTGGAGGTGGAGGTGGGCGGAGATAGACGGAGGCGCTGCCGGAGGCGGCGGTGGGCGGTGGCAAGCGGCAACGCTGGTAAATAGAATGCAAGAGGAAGAAGATGAACAATGATTCTACCCTTTATTGATATTATTTTTCAAAAGTCACCCTATTTTTGAATTTTTTTTTAAAATATTACTTTTACTGATATTAGGGCCCAAAAGTTGCCCCTATATGCTATTATCCCTTTTTATAATGTCAACCATTTTGTTTTTATTTTTTATTTTATTTAAAAAATAAAAAATAAAATAATTAAAAATTACAAGCATATTAGCATAGATTCAAACATATCCAACCATATCATTTGTAAAAATATTAATATATAGACACATGTATAAATATATACATATATAAATGTATGTATACATATATACATATATTAGCGGGATGTTAGAACATTAACCATTGGGGTGGGGGTGGGGGAGGGAGTTAAGAATGATTTTATTAGAGAAAGAGGACTTGTAACTTTTTTATATTTTCTATAATTTTATTTGAAATAGATAAGCACATGTGTGAAAAATGAAAAGAATAGAAGGTGTTTATGTGAGCTTTGTGGTGAGATGACACCTCACCTACCCTTTTCTATATCTATATATTAAAATATAATGTGCCAAGGTGGCAATTTCATGCTTCTTGTTTTTTTTTTTTTTTTCAAATCACTTATTTTTTTCTGGTTTTTTTTTTATCTTTCTAATTTTAATATTAAATAAAAATAGCTCAAGTGGCAAATTGCCTTTAACACTTTTAACTCTCATAATTAAATCACTATTAATTCTTTCTTTTCTATTTCTGATTAACTGCTTTAATTATCTCTCATCATTAATTATGCCATTAACTTGGAGCTAAAGAGGCCCCAATGGCTCCCTTATAGCCCAAAAATCCCCACTTACATTACATTCTTCCGTGTATATTTCCCCCTCACCCCACTCCCCACTCCAATGGGTCCCCCCCCCCCCCCCCACACAAATCCATTTTAGTTTTTGGCCCTCCTCATAAAAAAATCCTTGCTCCAACCCTTGAACTCTCCCTTTCAATAACCCATGCCACTAATTCTCTCTCTTCTCCATTACTCCATTAAAGTGTCTAAAATTCATTTATTTATATATATATATCCATTTGAATTTAATTACAATTATATATATATATATATATTAATTAGATATATTTATATTATTTTATAATTATTAATAAAGTTTAGTTATATTGAAATGGAGAGATATTCAATGATATATTATTAGGATAAATAATCTAATTCCATTTAAAGTATAGTTAATTTTAAGTTAGTTAATCAAGCAATAATTTGCATTTCAGAATAAATATTATTTATTTCACTCAACAAATAAAGTCATTGTTTTAAAAATTGAAATAAAGGCTAAATAATTTTTACCTCTAGGTCACAGGTCAATGGTTTAACTGTCCAAGTTGGACTGTTGGACTGTTGGACAAGGAAAGCCATGACACGTCATCCATCTATCTATCAATCTATCTATATATATTATTTAGGTCTAATTTATATTTATATTTTTTGTTTTTTATTTTTTATAAAGAAAATTAGCAAAAAATTAAAATTTGAGGTCAATAATTGAGTTTTTTTTGTATAGCGGGGCTACAAACATCACGAAAAGTTATAAAATTTAATAAATTGATTTATATTAATTTAAAACCAGCTTAAGTTCCAGTAAAAATAAAATTTAATATAGTTAATAAATTTAACAAGGGTAAATAAAAACAGAAATTAATAAAAATTATTAACTTTAAATATAGTTTAATTAATTTAAACTGAATTTAAATTCCATTTAAAAATAGGAAAAAAATACAAAAGCCTCCTTGGATTTTATAACAATCCTATGAAACTCCCCCATGTTTTGACCTTAACAAAAACCTCTCCTATTGTTTTGAAAAAAGTGCAAATACCTTCCTTTCGTTAGCATCCCAAATAGATAATGCTAATATAATGCATTATTTTTTTAAAATACCAAATTTACCCTTAACCAACTACATTCAAATGTAAATTTACTAAAATACCTTGGGAAAAAATTGTTTCCTTTTACTTCACTTTATCCTTTTTACATTGCTTTGTCCAAAGAAGAGTATAGAGAATTACTCTTTAAAAGTTGTCATGCAAAATAAATTAGTGGAGGGTAAAGTTGAAACTTTAAATTGTATACAGTAACACCTTAATAATGATAAGGGTATTTTGGTAACTTCCATATCTTTGTAATTGAAAAACTAACAAAAATGAGGTGTTTGAACTTTTTCAAAACTATAGGAGAGGATTTTGTTAGGATGGAAATACAAGGGTGGTTTATAGAATTGTAATAAGAGGAGCTTTTTTATAATTTTACCTAAAAAATAACACAGAAATGACAACAAACCAATGAAATTTAAAAATTAATAAAAAAAATTAACATTAAGATACAAAAAAACAATACAAATTTATCTAGACCATAAGAAATTGGCTACTCTCACTAAAGTGCAACTTAGATTGTGAACCCATAAATTAGACATAACCCAATTTAGGTGGCATAATCAAGGTAGAGTAACCCACATAAATCTTATAAGTACATCAATAAAATAAATTCTACAGCTCAATCATAGGGCTACAAATGAATCAAATCAAATTGGATAAACGTATATCCATTTAATTCATTTATATTCGAATTTGGATAACATTCAGATTGCAATCAAATATTCAATGGTATAAATAAATTAAATTAAAAATGATCAAAATATTATAATCGTATTATTACAATGACTAGAAATCACTTTGATATTTTATTTTATGGAAAAAAATGAAAATTACTTGCTTGAAACTTGAACCAATAACAATTTTTGTAAAAGTAATCATTCAAACCTATTTTATTTTATTGATAGATGCAGTATAACAGAAATCTTTCTTTTTTAATAAAAAATTGCTGAAATCAACACTATCTCAACAAAAGGTGTCAATATAAAAGAAAATCTGAAACCAAAACTCAACCATGAGAGAGAGAGTCTCAGTTTATGAAAAGAAAAAGAGAGATCAAATCCCCGACCTTAGAGGATATTCTGATGTAGAAAATAAAAACAGATGCTATAAACTGATACAAGAGTACAGCCTCCATCAGTAATTTGATTATTTTCTGCTCTTAGAGGATATTCTGATGTAGTTTGTAGTAATTTGATTATTTTCTGCTCTTCTTTGTTCTCTCTGTGGAAAAATAAAAATAAAATATTAAAAAAAGGTGATGTCAGTTCCTGGGAAAAACGGCCAGATTGAAACCTTTTGTATTTATTATTCTTGGGACTTGGGAGGGCTTGTGATTCTCTGAATCTTTGATTCGATGTCCCATCAGTCCAGCTAATATATTTCCACCATTGAAAAAAAAAAGTATTTTTTCATTCACGTGTGCCACAAAACGGACGAGTTCGGATTTATCCTGACGCCTCACAACATGTTATAACTATATATCAGAAACATCTCACGTAATTGTATTTATTATTTATTATTTATGGGAAGCAATAGAGTATGTGATGGTGAGGACGATGTGAGGCATGTTCTATGAAGAGAAGATACCAATTCTAAACGGACGTCACTTGATGGATAGACTAGAAATGGGATTCAGTCCTTACAAAATAGAGTTTACACTGTTGGGAAATGGGGTCACTGACATTTGGAGGAGAAGCTCTGAGGTGCATCTTCACTAAGTTTGTTGTTGAGTTAAGACTGTAATAGACCGAATTGAGAGAGAGAGAGAGTGATTTTCGAATTGCATCGCATATATGCGATGCGATTTGTGCTCTTTAAATAAAAGTCATGAAGGTATTGGTTCAGAAAAGACACATTGAACAGTCACAATGTTTGATCACACTTGATCGAATCGTGGCCATTGATCACATCAACGGCCAGCATTGCACCAAAAGGCCAAACATGCCCTTCGCAAGCCACGCGAGTGGCAAAGTGCGAACAAAATGCGCATCATTGCATCGCATATATGCACACACGCACGTTGCACGGTAGCAAGCCTCCATACTCTCATCTTCTATTTCTAAGGAGTGTAAATCAGTTCCTATTAAAAAACCCAAAACAAAACTTGTAATTTTCCAATGTGGGACAAGTTCAAAATTGGTTTTTGTAAGAGAAAAGTTATTTTCCAAAACAAGTGTGTAGATATAATTTTTCATGTAATTGACCAATCAAACCCATTGGATTTAATTTCTAATGAGATTAAAATCCAACATACACATCAACCTACGGGGCATGCCCCACAACACATCCTAACCATATATTGGGAACATCTAGCAATGACAAGTTCGAGAAGTGTTCCAAATGCACATTGAGATGTGAATGTGGGGCATTGATGTGATCACAAAACAGTATTTACACTTTACTCACAACCACTTGCAACTATGCATCTAGAATATTTCCCATGAAGAAAAACATACAAGTATGGAGGCATTCCCAATACATGGTTGTAGGTGATGACTCTAAGTACGGTGTGAGCACCATTTTGTGAAGACTAAATCCCATCTCCATCTGTTAACGAAGAGGACTGCATTTGTCATTCAGTCGAGTAGAAATTTCATCTTTGTGTAAGTATTGGTCAAAAGAAATCTGATCTCTTCCCAAGAAAAAAACATTCCAACACATCGATGTCCACACATCTCATGCATGGTGGGTCTCACTCATGGTGAGATGTGTGGATATAGATTTTGTTGGAAGAAATCCCAACTAGCAGGGGCGGAGCCAAAAAATTTTTATAAGGGGGGCCAAAACCTAAATGAAGTATGGATGGACTCATAGAGAGGGCCAACCATTGAGGTATAGAGTGGGGGGGAGGGAAAATTTTACATAGGAAGTGGAGATTTTCTGAACCATAGGGGGGGCCATGGCTTCCCTCGGTCCCCTCTGTCTCCACCCCTGCCAACTAGCTAGTTTTATTAAAGTGAAAATTTATGATATCCGAAAGACATGGTGCCAAAATAACGTTGGCCAATTAAAATCTACCCTATTACCAAAAAAAATTAAAATATATCCATTAATTTTGATAAATACTACCTCAATAGTTAATATGTTTATGATAATAGTTTAGTCGCAAGTTTTTCAAATATCATGTCTTTCTTATAATACAAATAGTAGATTTGATTGGTTCTCGCAAATATCGGTTAAAATCCGAATTTATATTAAGGTTATCAGACATCTAAATCTGATATAATCTCTAAAAATTTAATAAATTATTAAAAAATAATAATTTATATAAAGAAAACAAAAAATATAAGTATTTTTTAACTATTTTCATCATATATATATACACATGTTTTTCATAAAAAATAAATAATATAAAAATTATAAAAATATATTTATAAACACAACGATTCTCATGGTCCAATCCATTTGCAACCCTAGATTCCAAGTATGCTCCATACGAAGTGATTCTCACAACAAGTAGGGGTGGCAATTTTCTCATCCCCAACGAGTACCCAGGCTCCCCGACCCAACGGGGTCGAGGTCGGGGATGGGGCTATCCCTGAATCCCCGATCGGGTTTGGGGACGGGGATGAGGAATGCAATCCCCACCTCAACCTATCCCCGATTAATAAATATATAATTATATATAATATAATATCATATATTATTTATATTATAATATTATATATTATATTATTATTCATTTATTTAATTATTTTAAAGATTAAAACTTAAAAGGCAAAAACACTCAACACTTAGAGGTTAGAGTCTTTGACAAACACAGATAGAGAACTTTTAACCGTGAACCCCAGTCAGTCTTCTTCTTCCTTAGTCTTCATCATTGATTCGTCGACTGTTGTCGTTGTTGCCACTCGCCTACTGGACATTGGACGTCTATCATCGCTGACTACTGGTCTACCACTCAAGTCTCAACAAAGGACAGTGATACTCAGAAGAAAGAACTGAAATTCAATCCCAGTCTCTCAAACTATCGGTCTATTATCGCCATCGCCTGCCAGACTCTCTCTCTCTCTCTCGTCGTCGGTCTCAACTCGCAATAGTTCTCTCTCTCTCAGTCTCAGTCTCTCAATCTCTTTTCTCGAGGATTCGGGTATCCAACTTGAAATTCATCCCCATCGGAGTCGAGGATGGAGGGAGATTTCTTTCCCTGACAAGAATTGGGGATGGGAGTGATTTGGGGGTCGAGGTCGGGGATGGCCGGACGGGGAATGCAATCCCCACCCCGTTGCCATTCCTAACAACAAGTCTTAGCCGCCGAGAACAAAAAGATCTCCGATTCTCCATGTTTGTTGCGTTGTTATTCATGAAAGATGCTCCCAATTGTCCAATACATGGTGGAATATTCTGTGAAGTCAATGTAACATGCGCTCTGTGAGAATAAATCCTGATGCATTAATTATGAATCTGGCACCCAATAAGCCATTCTAGTCGGTACATCTGAAGGTCCCATGCACGACTTCAATTATTGTGCAAACTGCTGTACAACCAATAAGCATGTGAAAAAGTGAAAGTAGTACTATCTCGGGTCTCAGCATTCGGTAGCCTCTCATTCAACTAATTCTGCAACCAACCCAACTCTCACATCTTCTGCAAAGCATCCCTTCCCATTAGAGACCTCGTCTCTCATCTCGCCTAGATTCTTAGATGAGAATCTCTCTCAGTTTGTTAAATGCGCCACCAACCAGCGATTCCAAGCTGCTAATGGTGGACTCGACTGGTGTTGGATTTTAATCTCATAAGAGATTAAATCCAATGGGTTTGATTGGTCAATTACATGAGAAATTGCACCTGCACACTCGATTGAAAGTCAGTTTTTCTCTTACAAAACCCAGTTTGAACTTGTTCCACATTGGAAAATTATAAGTTGTTTTCACTATTTCAATAGGAGCTCACTCCTTAGAATTAGTAGAGGAGAGTATGGGGATTCGATACCGCGCAACGCGCGCGCACGCGTGTGCGCACGTATGTGCGGCGCAATGAGGCGCACTTTGCGCGCACCCGCGTGGCTCGCGATGGACGGCTTTGGTTTTGGTGCGTTGCTGACCATTGATCACTGTTGATGAGATCAACGGTCACGATTCGATCGGGTGTGATCAAGAGGCACAATTCAAAGTTAACAGTCACTAACTGTTAACTACTTTTTAAACAGTCACAATGTTTGAAATTGTGACTGTTCAAGGTGCCTTCTCTAAACCAGCTCCTACCTTTTCTTCATACCTCTTCACAAATTATTTAAGGAGCATGAATCAGACTCCAAAACACACAATTTCGAACTTCACTTTCTCTCTCTCTCTCTCTCTCTCAGTCCAGTCTGCTACAGTCTCATAGAAGGTTTCTTTGGAGCCTCTTCAACTTTGCTGGTTGCAGATTCTCGCCCAAGGCTCTGTTGTATCCTGGGAACGAATTTGCCTGTAAAACAACAGCAAACTCAGTAAAACTGAGTGGGGGCAAATAACGTTCTAAAGACAGTGTCTTCAGACGCGCCTCAGAGCTTCTCCTCCAAATTTACAGTGACCCCATTCTCTCCAAAAATTTTAGAACGTTATTCTGCAATGGAGGTGGAAGCAAGCATGACTTCGATCAAGATGATGAACCAAGATCTTGTTCGACTAGAACAGTTCGATGGAGCAAATTTTAGCTGATGGCAAGACAAGATGATCTTCTTTCTGACCACACTGAAGCTATACTATCTGTTGGACCCGAATCTGCAATCACTTCCTGAACCCACTGACAAAGAAGGTAAGAGCAAAACGAGAAGAGGACTCACTTCTGTGCCAAGGACACATACTGAATGCTTTATTAGACCGGCTCTACAACTTCTACAAGGAACTTACATCTCCAAAAGAAATATTGAAGGCCCTGGAATTCAGTATGTGCCAAGGACACATACTGAATGCTTTATTGCAAAATACTTTGACTTCACCATGAACGACCATAAACCCATACTGGAGCAAGTTCATGAACTACAGGTGATAGTCAACAAAATTTGATCCCTTAACATCATCCTTCCTGAATCTTTCCAAGTGGGAGCAATCATTGCCAAACTTTCACCCTCTTGGAAGGATTACAGGAAGAAGCTTCTGCACAAGGCTGAAGAACTTACCTTGGAGCAAATTCAGCAACACCTTCATATTGAAGAAGAGTCTCGGTTTAGAGATAGTAGGGATAAGACCCTGACCGGTATGCTGAACTCTAAGGTCAATGTTGTGGAAAACGGATCGAAGAAGACTAACCCTGCATTACAAGTAAAGAAGAAGGATGGGAACTTCAAGAAGAGTAACAATAAGAAAGGATCCTGGTATGTTTGTGGAAAGAAGCGGCATTATGCCCATGGGAAACCAAACATGTGCCAAAGTTGCTGGAAGAGGCAGCGTAGAGTTGAACTTCACCTCCGGAAAGACACTGACTCTCCTGAATGTTCTTCATGTTCCTGACATTAGAAATAACTTGGTCTTAGTAAATCTTGTTTGTAAGAAGGGGTTTAAAGTTGTTTTTGAATCCAACAAACTAATCCTATCCAAGAATGGGATGTTTGTTGGAAAGGATATGGTTGTAATGGTATGTTCAAATTAAGTATTAATGAAGGAAAAATAGAACACTTACAGAAATGATAAACTGCATATTATTAAAAGCTAATACACCCTTAAACCTGTGGGGGGAAGCACTCCTAACAGTCTGCCATTTACATAATAGAATTGTTTCTAGAGTTAATAACAAATGCCCATATGAATTATGGATAGGAAGAAAGTCTAATTTAGCATATCTAAAAGTGTGGGGGTGCTTAGCATATTATAGAGTTCCAGATCCTAAAAGAACCAAATTAGGACTCAGAGCTAAGAAAAGTATGTTTGTTGGATATGCAGAACATAGCAAGGCCTATAGGCTTCTAGACTTAGAGTCCAACATAATAATTGAAACTAGAGATGTGGAATTCTTTGAAAATAAACTGTGTTCTAAACCTACAGAAAATGACAGAGAAACTCAGATCTCAATAGCTGTTAATAATAATGAGACTGAAAGAAGAAATGACACAACTATAACACTTACGATAGGACTTAGAAGAAGTCAAAGACAAAGAATAGAGAAACACTTAGGTTCAGATTTTATCTCTACTCAGTCAATTGTATTTTTTGTTGAGGCTGATAGAGAGAATATTTTAAATAAAATACATATTGTCCTAAACATTGAAAATGATCCAAAAACCTATAGTGAGGCCATGACCTCTAGAGATGCTGCCTTTTGTGAGGAAGCTATAAATGATGAAATTGATTCAATAATGTCAAATAACACATGGGTACTAGTAGATCTGCCTCCAGGATCAAAACCAATAAAATGTAAATGGGTGTTTAGGAGAAAATACAACACTGATGGAACTGTACAAACTTTTAAGGCTAGATTGGTAACCAAAGGATTTAGTCAAAAGGAATGGTTTGATTACTTTGACACCTATGCACCAGTGGCTAGAACAACTTCTATTAGAACACTCATAGCATTAGCATCCATTTATCACTTATCTGTTCACCAATTGGATGTTAAAACCGCTTTCTTAAATGGTGATTTAAATGAAGAAGTTTATATGGAACAACCAGAATGATTTGTTCTTCCTGAAAACGAGAAGAAAGTCTGTAAACTGGTTAAATCACTATATGGATTAAAACAAGCACCTAAACAGTGGCATGAGAAATTTGATTCTTGCATCCTAGCTTTTGGTTTTAAACATAATAGTGTTGATAGATGCATCTACTCAAAATTCACTGAAAATTATGGAGTAATTGTATGTCTTTATGTTGATGATATGCTTATTGTGGGTACAAATATGGTTGGCATAAATGAAACTAAAGACTACTTATCCTCTGTCTTCAAGATGAAAGATTTAGGAGAAGTAGATACCATATTGGGAATAAAAGTTAAAAAGCATAGTAAGGGCTATGCATTAAGCCAATCACATTATATTGAGAAAGTACTTGAGAAATTTAAGCATTTAGGGTTTAAAGAATATAGCACGCCATATGATTCTAGTATAAAGTTAGTAGAAAATACTGGTAGAACAATTGCACAACTTGAGTATGCTAGTGTAGTAGGGAGCTTGATGTATGCTATGCTTTGTACCAGACTTGATATTGCATTTGCAGTAAGTAAACTCAGTCGGTTTACAAGTAATCCCGGTGCAGAGCACTGGAAGGCAATTGGGAGAGTTCTTGGGTATCTCAAGAGAACCTTGGAACTTGGCTTGTTTTACTGTGATTATCCAGCTGTACTAGAAGGGTACACTGATGCAAGTTGGATTACCGGTAATGGGGATAACAAGTCCACATCTGGATGGATTTTCGTCCTTGGTGGGGTGCAATCTCTTGGGCATCCAAGAGACAAAGTTGTATATCTCACTCGACCATGGAATCCGAATTCATAGCCTTAGCGGCTGCTGGAAAAGAGGCTGAATGGATTATGAATTTATTATTGGATATAAAACTTTGGCCTAGTCATATGCCTCAAATTTCCATTTACTGTGATAGTGAGGCAACTCTGTCAAGGGCCTACAGTGGTACCTACAATGGTAAGTCCAGACATGTAAATCTGAGACATGAATTTGTTAGGCAACTGATTCAAGATGGAGTCATCACTATAACCTATGTGAGGTCAAGTAAAAACTTGGTTGATCCTCTTACCAAGGGCTTGGCCAGAGAATTGGTAAGAATGACAACCAAAGAGATGGGATTAAAACCCTTTAATTAGTCACATGTAATGGTAACCTAACCTGAACTGAAAAACCATAAGTATTGGGTTTAATGGATAACAACAAGTTACAACAATGTGACTGTTAGCACTGACATTGAGAAATTTCCCATCACAACATAAACAGTGTTGTCCGTTATGATGAAAGGTTGAGATAAACTCTTAATGAAGTTCTGAAATGTGTCAAATAACGGAGCACATAGTGGAACTTCACCTATGTGAACATAGAAGTGGTGTCACTTCTCGTGAGGGTTTGGGTTTTTCTCTCGGGATTGTTCATGAAACCAGGAAAGAAGCACATGGCCATAACAGTGCTGAGCAAAACTTGAAACTCTTGCAGAGATTGGACATTTTTGTGTATATAGGTGTCTCCGGTCTGTCTTGAGAGTAATTGGTTTAAGGTCTTACCACCAATAACTTTGACAAGGCTCTGAGATAACTATACTAACAAGAGGTTTAAGTTGATAAACACCTTTTGTATGCATAATTGTGTCATAGTAGTTTGGATTGAGAGAGAACTATGTAATTGATCAATCAATGTGGGGGATTGTTGGATTTTAATCTCATAAGAGATTAAATCCAATGGGTTTGATTGGTCAATTACATGAGAAATTGCACCTGCACACTCGATTGAAAAATCAGTTTTTCTCTTACAAAACCCAGTTTGAACTTGTCCCACATTAGAAAATTATAAGTTTTGTTTTCAGTATTTCAATAGGAGCTCACTCCTTAGAATTAGTAGAGGAGAGTATGGGGATTCGATACTGCGCAACGCGCGTGCATGCGTGTGCGCGCGTGTGTGCGACACAATGAGGCGCTTTAGAGGCGCACTTTGCGCGCACCCGCGTGGCTCGCGATGGACGGCTTTGGTTTTGGTGCGTTGCTGACCGTTGATCACCATTGATGAGATCAACGGTCACGATTCGATCGAGTGTGATCAAGAGGCACAATTCAAAGTTAACAGTCATTAACTATTAACTACTTTTTAAACAGTCATAATGTTTGAAATTGTGACTGTTAAAGGTGCCTTCTCTAAACCAGCACCTACCTTTTCTTCATACATCTTCACAAATTATTTAAGGAGCATGAATCAGACTCCAAAATACACAATTTTGAACTTCACTTTCTCTCTCTCTCTCTCTCTCAGTCCAGCCTGCTACAGTCTCACAGAAGGTTTCTTTGGAGACTCTTCAACTTTGCTGGTTGCAGATTCTCGCCCAAGGCTCTGTTGTATCCTGGGAACGAATTTGCTTGTAACCCAACAACAAACTTAGTAAAACTAAGTGGGGGCAAATAACGTTTTAAAGACAGTGTCTTCAGACGCGCCTCAGAGCTTCTCCTCCAAAGTTACAGTGACCCCATTCTCTCCAACAACTGGAAGCATTTCTGGTGCCTCAACTGGAAGCGTTTCTGGTGCCGTTATAGGCATCGACACCCCACAGCACGTCCCACGTGCACCCCATAGCATTTGGTACCCGATGACTCCATATCACCTGCCAATAAAACACATTCCAACCCTCTACCAATAAAATCTCACACTGTACATCTCATATATGGCGGGTCCCAATTTCACAGTGAGATGTGTGGTGTTAAATCAAGTTGAAAGAGGGTTGGAAGATGTTTTATTCGCAGAAGATCTCAATTCGTGCCCGATAGAGCACGCCCTACATGCACATCTCAGCATACATTAGAAACATGGTTGGGATGGGCTATGGGCCTTATGGGACATGCTTTGTGGGGTGATGACGTGAATTTCCACAGCACATTCGAACTGTGTATTGAAAACATCTCCCCATAACAAGTACGTAGTTATGTACAGGGTATGTTCCTAATGCACCATGACTCAATGAGATGTGCATGTGGGGCGTGCTCTATTGGGCATCAATCTGAACTCCCATAGGGCATTCCTTTGATGCCCATTTCTGGTGCCACATTAGTCAGGCAGGGCTTTTTAGCTTATTGCAAGCAATTTGAAAAGAGCCATAGTCACCATTCACCAATCACCATGGTTTTGACGCTCATGTACCAAAAAATTAAGGGCTATTTATTAAAACATGACGGATATAGTTTTTTACTAAAGCATCCCTATAGTTTGTAATTACTCAATCGACCTTCCAATTGTTTGTTTTGCCATTTGAATATAACAAGTGATCACTTAAATTGAGTGGAAAATGTTCAAAGACATGGGCCCATGGTTGTTTATTCCAAAAGCATCCCTAACATTTCTTCTTGTAGAAAATAAAATTGACCAAAGAGAGCCAAATAGAATGGTTGCTTGTCTTATTAGGGGCAAAAAAATGGAATTTTTATTTTATTTTCTTTTAATTAAATTTATTTGAATAAGCATAAGGATCAAAACTATCATTTTCCATTTTCATCTCATGAAAGATTGATTAAATAAATATATTGCAAATTATAGAGGATGTTTTAATAAAACGAAAATTATAGGATAAGTTTTTGTAACTCTATCAAAGTATAGGGGTATATTAATACAATTCAAGAGAGACGAACGTTAGTGGAAGATTTCATCTGCACGAAGATTCTTCCTCCAATTCACCTTTTTAATTAATTTCACGGAAGAGAAGGTTTATGGTTGGAAGCACGCTGTCCATTCAAATATAAAAAGAAATTTCACTTTATTGAAAAGATGGCAGAAGAAAGTGTGAACCGTTTCATGGTCCAAACTTCCATTGGTACGTAGTGCAAGTGGTGAATCCCACGGTAGCAATGACACTATAAAAAAAAATTCCAAAATTCTATTATTTGCGTAGAGAATCTTATTTCATTTGTCAAACTAGGGAAATTAAGAAATTTGAGAGGAGACGGAATCGTCTACAGTTCTTGGGCATAGTCAAATGGCAATTCAATTTTGTAGCCCGTGGGCCCTTGGCAAGGAGTTTGGATTTGGTGCTCAAGTAACCGTGCTCACACACAAACCCTAATCACAGCCTGTGTATGGTTTCAATTTTGATAAGGCAGATTGAGCCGGAATCTCTTACCAAAAAGCATGCTAACATATTGAGAGAATTGAGAATATCTTTCATGAATGATAATATACAAGTATGAGTAGGGGTGCCGATTGGACTGGATTTGGTCCAATCCGAGTCCAACGTTCATTACAAATGGATCAGGTCCAATTCAATCTAATGAATAATTAGGACTATTTTGAATCGGTCCAATTTAATGTTTGGAACGTTCAATTTGTTCAGATTTACTTTAATTTAGATTGGTTTCAGCCCAAACCCGATCAATGACACTTAATTTCTTATTTTATATCAATGGACCAGATATTGGCTTAATCCAACCAAATTCAATATAAATTTATTACAAACGGACCAGGTCCAGTCCAATCCAATAAATATTATAGACTGGATTAATCCAATCCACTGTCTTTTTGGTCCGTCCAATCCTTCCAAATTGATTTTGGACTGGATGGGGTCCACTCCAAAACCGGTCCATTGACAAATGCATGAAATTGTTGGTTTGGCTCTTAGCAAGTAATTAAAATAACTAGCAAGTAATCCAAGCAAATGCATGAAATTGAATAAAAGTTTGATTAGGTTTAGGTTGACAAATTTGGGTTTTGTATGTTCTATATTTATTGTTGGTTTGGCTCTTAGCGTAACATATATATATATTTATTTATTTATTTATTTATTTATTTATTTATTTATAATTTAATTTAAAATAGATAAACACATGTGTGAAAAATAAGAGTAATAGAAAATGTGAGTATGGGTATAAAAAATTAAGCACATAATTGTATGCATATATACAACACAATAATAAACTAGTTGCAAATTAATGTAATAAAAACTAAATTACACATTAATGCAGAAAGTAATTAACTATTTCTTTTCTGCATTGCATTTTAACTACATTTAATATATATAATTTTTTGGTAAAAGTTTATATAATATATTTATATTTAGACATCGTATTGGTATCGATCAGCCCAAAAATGATTTCCATAAGATTGTGGCATATCAATTTGCATTATTTGACAGATGATTCCTTCGGCCGGTAGCAAAAAGCCACTTGATCTAAACCTACCATACAAAATGGTGAGGTTGCAAGTGTTTCTGACATTATGGATGCCAAGTCAGCTACCACCAAGTAAGGTAATGGACCATAAAAAAAAAAAAAAAAAAAACAGAAAATGCGTGAATAAGATTCAAGTTTCATTGCATCACTTTCCGCTAGAAAAAAGCAAAAAAGATTGGTTGAATCAAGGGAGAAAACAATGCCCTCAAACACCATAAATGTTTTAATCTGGAAATAAACAAAATTGGACCCTGTCCCCCAGGGAAAATAAAATAATATTACAATGCTAATTTTCTGTATACTTTTTTAAAAGAAAAGGGAACAAACTTCCTGTTTAACTTTGACAACGTTTCTCTAAATTCTTTTGAGTATTCAATTAATAAATGCTTATCATTCTGTGATCGGATTCTCCAATTTCTCATCAAATTCATCCGACTCTAAGGCTGAAAGTTCCTCTGATTTCTCGTCAAATGCATTTTCATCTTCCTCGGTGGCTGGACGGTCCTCCACTGTCTCGTCCTTTAACTCGGTTTCGCTGAAGAGGTCTCTTCGGACGGGGACTGCTTTTAGCTGCTGGGATGAAATAACATTTGCAATGGCTCTAATAGCTGCTGACGCCTTATCGTTATTAACCAATTCATCTGCATTTACACCAGAAATCGCGGGTTTTTCTTCTGATGGACCCTCTTCTTGATTGGATGGGGGAACAAAAAAGGGTATACGACCTCTCTGCCAGTCATGGAGCACCATTTTTGCTGCAGTCATCAAGTCAGGTTCACCACCCTGAACAAACCCCATTCAAAACCCCAGTGGAAGCAGTCAACATCAGCCATCTCAGCCAAAAAAAAAAAAAAACGATGAAGGACGAATTTACAAAAACCCTATTACCCAATGTTGGTTCCAGCCATCTGGGGTCTTGGGAAGAGGGGTAGACTGGGTACAGTCCTAACCTTTGCCTTTTACCCTTAGACTCAAACCTGTGCTCTCAAGCATCCAGCCCCAAGATTTTACCATTACTATACAACTTGATTTTATTTACATGTCAAATCCCTACCTAATTTGGATTGACAGAGATGCAAAATAAGTCCCAATAGAAAGGAATTTGGTACTTGAATCCTAAATGTTTGGTATCAGGCTAGTTGACTTACAAGTTGAGGTGGAGGTTAGAATTATCCAACCTGACCATTTGTAGGCATTGAATCTCCAATATAAATACAGAGTCCTACAAAGAGGTGCTCACCCATTTACATGCATATGTACTTGTACAATGGAGGTGAACCAGCGGGAATGAACCCTTTTTATCATGTTCCTAACAAAATTCACAATGATCAACACCCATAAAAATAAGCAATGCAAACTAGAAATATACCCTCAAAAGCTTGCCCGTCAATTTGCATAACTGAACAAGAAAGTCATTCTCATCAACCCTGACAAAAGAAAACCAGATCATAATTTAGGTAGTAAAACAAAATTTTTAAATCTCATTGTCAAGAATAAATGCAAATATCAGAAACCAGAGCTAGACAGAACTCTCAAATTCAATTAAGCCTTGTCACAACTATATGCGTTCTGTTGGCTACATGAATCCTGTTCTACCAATTTTAATTTAAACTAATCTCTTGAATCCTGTTCTGCCGATTTTAATCTAGACTAATCTCTTGAATCTTAAAATAGATAAAAGTCCTCTCTCTGTTTGTGGTTAAAATTTGATAGGACTAATCAGTCAGAACAATGGACTTGGACAAGATGAGAAAATAATTCACATTAATTGTTTTGATATTGAGTAATTTCAATGGAAGAAATTAAGAACACAAACATGAAGTTAGAAGATCAAACCATAAAATATATAAAATATACAAATACAGCTAGTGGTGCAACTTGGGTTGGGTTGGAATCGATATTTGTTAAATTTTGAATGGGTCCAAACTCTACAATCTACCAACACCACATTGCAAGAAAAGCTACAACATAGAATTAATGCACAATGCATATAGTCTGTTTAACGAGTATTTTAGAAATCAAACAAGTCTATATTTAGTTCACAAATCACTAATTCCTAATAATATTGCAAAACGTCATTAGAGATGGCAAAGAGGATTTGAAATTGAGAAAGCAAAGGCCACAATAAAGAAGCAATTTTATCCATGGAAATAGTAAAAATCAACTGAAACCAGGAAGATGGCATATACCAGTCTTTTATTTTATATGCTCTTTCCAAGTGTTCCTTCTTCACACGTTTCAAAACTTCTCCTATATGTTCAGCAGCATCATGCAAGTTGGTTACACGTACCTGATCACCAGGCCCAAAGATGATCATGAAAATGGATTATGGAAAATAAATACAACTACTACACTTTATAATTTATATTCTTTCTGCCCATGGATGTAACTGGCCTTTTTCAGTGAATATGGTTTTTGGTTCTCAAAGTTTATAGTAGATTCAATCCATTAAGAAGAAAATTGAGTCATTTCTCTTTTGAAAGGGTCTTATAGAGATTGTAAATACAGTTTTACAAGTGTTGTAGATATCCAGATGACAAGAAGTCTTCAGATTGCCTAAACTCTCCAGACAACTTTTCATCGAGCAGATTTCTTACATTGATAGCCTTAGACTGTGGAATGTTGTTCTATTCCTTTTTCAGATTATGCCCACTTAGTCAGGTGCTACTTGATCTTGAACGTATTATATAACCCATTTATGGGTATTAATAATATTCTACTAGGGTGGTAGGGCCCATCTATTTCAAATGTGAGCAAAAGACTGGACTTGGACCACTTGGGAATTGAGGCATTTTTTCCAATCAACAACTAAATGAACAATAATTTGGCTAGGGGGGGGGGGGGTGGATCACCTCATATTTCTAGAAACTATGATGAGCCTTGATTTTTATTTAGGATACACACACACACACACACGAGCCTAACAACACTAGTTTTAGGTCCTTATTTGATTGTAAACCTTGACAAGTGAGATAAGTTTAAGGTAGTAATATCAATAAAGCATATAAATACTTGTGGAAGAAAACAACAGTAATCAGAAGCAGTATCCAAATCCACACTCAATCTTATAGGTTGCAGGAAAAAAGATCCATTATACTTAAAAAAGGAGAAAATAAGGACTGCAACCTCTATGTGTGTTTGAACAGATATGCCTCTTAATAAAATCACTCCCTACCAAAACGGTCTTGGCCATTTGGGTGTTTTTTAGCAATAAAAAAGACTGAAAGGGGAAGTTTATAAAATGATTGCAAGGCCAGCAATGTTGTATTGGAGCAAAAGTGTTGGACAGTCAAGAAACAACATGTCCAAGAAATGAGTGTGGCAGAAATGCAAATATTGGGATGGATGAGTGGGAAAACTAGAAAGAAGAGGATCAGAAATGAGCTTATTTTAAGGAACCTATGAGTAGCTCCAATAGGTGATAAAATGAGAAAAAAAATAAACTAGGATGGTTTGATCATGTGCAGAGAATACTGTTTACAAAACCAATAAGAAGAAAACTGTTACAAGTTGAAGGGGATAGAACTAGAAGAGCTAGGAGAAGACCAAAATGACATAAGTTGAAGTAGCAAGAATAGCAGAACAGAATCCATGTAGTTGATTCAATAATCTGTATAGTTGGGAGAAGATTTATATAATGATGATTATCATATATAGAAGCCATAACTTGGTGCAGTGGTAAAAGTAAAACCATGAGCTGACAACTGTGAGACTGCAAGTTTGAATCAATGGGAAGCCACTGTGCAAAAAACGGGCATAACCTGACACACCCAACCCAATTATGAAAATCAGGTTACCGAGGTTAGTATTGGGTTCATTAGGTTAGGGCTGAGGTACCCCTTGCCTTGGGTTGGGGGGTTTGGGTTGACCACAGCCTGACCCCACCCAGCCTGCCCTACTGCTGCATAGGATACGTGCCACAACCACCTGATCCAAGGTGGTCTGCCAAAGTGCCCACGCAGTATCCAGTATCATATTGGGTGGTATACAAATAACTCCCAGAAGAACATATCTTGAGTCCAAAAAAGTCCTCAACTTGGAAGTTGAGCCTTTGCTTTTATAACTTTAGTCCATCAAAGTCAATAATCAACTAAATGATTTTGTAGTCAGTCAGAAGTAATCAAGGATGCAACCTTCTAAGCAGCAGGAGATTGAATTTTGACGGTGCCAACTGGCCCTGTTGGTAAGATCTCTTGCTGGTTGTAGCAGATACTTGGGAGCAAATTCAACTGTCACCAGGATTGGAGGGGTTATAGGTAGTGGGGATGGGCTGCCCCCATTAAAATGAAAAAAAAAAAAAAAAAAAGAGAAAAGAAGGAAGTTGAGGTGGGGATTGATTATCCTTTCTTACTCTAGGGATCAAGAGGTCCTGGAGGTTTGGTCTCCCCCAAGTGGGGGATGAATGAAACTTAACTTTGATGGAATTAGTTTTGGAAATTCAGGTCCCTCTGGAATTGGAGTGATGCAGCTATTATTGGGGTGCAAAAAGCTAAGGAAATGGGAATCACAAGGCTCATAAGAGAACGGGACTCAAGAATAACCATTGGGTTAATGAAAAAAGGAGAAGGGATGTTATGGCACTTCAGCAATGAATTCAGGTGGTTCAAGATGCTGTCAAGACATGCAAATTCAGTTAAGATGGATTAGGAGGTCTGTTAATGGTTTTGTGGATTGACTAGCTAAACAAAAAGTGAATAGACATCACTTGTTTTGGGCTCAATGTTAATGGGGTGGCGGGACTCTTCGTTGTAATGGATGTTATTTCCAACTAGAGGTGTCAATTGGACTGGATTTGGTCCAATCCAATCCAGTCCAATGTGAGTCCATTACAAATGGACCAGATCCAATCCAATCCAATATAAATTCATTACAGATGGACCCAATCCAATCCAATCCAATAAATACTTTGGATCTGGACTGGTCCAATTCAGTATGTCTTGTTGATCCGTCCAATCCGTCCAAATTGATTTTGGTTTGGACGGGGCCCAATCCAAAACCGATCCATTGGCACACCTATTTCCAACAACTTCTTGTTGTACTCTCCTCATTTTAAGTTCTAATAAAATTCTTTGAGTTTCTGACCAAAAAAACAGTTTTTAATGGTGAGGCTTGACAAGAGGGAGACAACTGGCGCAAAATCTTAAGCACTAGTATATTCCCCATATGCATGGATGCTAAAATCAGATAAAAGCAGTTAACATCTTGTTCAAGTAAGGTCGTCAAAAAGTAACCAACAGAATATGATAGATTCAACCCATGTTTCAAAAATGCTTTCAACCAGCAGTAACAAGTATTTCAGGTATGCAAATATATATAAATAGATAGAGACTCGTCATGAATTGGTACACAAAAAGAATAAATAAAGAACATACCACACCCTTAAGCACAATATCAGTTTCAGAGTCACTGTTTTGGTAAACAACTCCAGGGCAGTCAATCAAGAAGATCCGTTTTGTAAGTGTTATGTACTGCCAAACCTTGGTCTCCCCTGGAATAGGAGCAACCTTGCAGACCTGTGAACGATAAGCAGCAAACAAATATTTCAATTGAATTGGATCATCAAACAGCGAGTATGTATACTTTGTGAAATGCAACAATGTATTAAAATGTAATGTACAACACCTTTTGGTAGGAAAGTACAATTTTTTTCCTATTTAAAGTTTTTAAACATAAGATGTGTCTTCAGGAAATAAGAACTCAGTATTTTTTTTACACTTGTATGTCTTCTTTTTGTTTTTATAGCACATAGTTGATTGCAAAAATTGCCAATTTTGTAAGAGACACTTGTACAGTAATGAAAAGTCCAGTTCTTGTCAAGAAGTAAATTCAGATGACTAAAACCATTTTTGATATTTAGATCACTCCAAACACCCAGACAACCTACACGAGCAATCTCTTCCAACCTCAGATAAAGACTTTTTCTTAAAAACTTTAGACCCTGTAAAAAGAGAGACTGATTGGCAGCTAGGATATATCCATGATTTGGATCCTTCAATGGCTTGATGGTTTCGAAGTTGTCAGGCAAAGCTTGAAAGCATACTAAAAGTATAGACGTGAAATTTTTTTTAATACATTGGTGCCACCATCAAGGATATTTTTCATCATTTTTTTTTTTGAGAACGGCTTCCAAACACAGAATTTAGCAGCCCCTTATTTCAGTAGATCTAATTGGGAACATGAGTGCACTTTCTAAAATATTCCCATCAATTGTTCATTCTCTCGGTATATATTGGTTCACTACATTTAATGGCCAGGTCAATGAAAACCTTTAGTTTTTTTTTTTTTAATCAGCAAAAGAGAACTTTATTTGAATTTAGGGTTAGATTAAAGTTTTATAGCCTTGTGTATGGGATTAATGCTCCCACACTAGTACATATTTCTGTCCCACTTTACATTGCAGCCAGTGTTTTAAAAGCGAAAGGCGCAAGGCGAGGTGCACGCCTTTTAGAGGCAAGGCACACAATTAAAAAAAATTGCCAAAATAATAAAAAAAAATTATAAAACATAATATTAATAAAAATATAAACTTAAATTAAAAAAAAAAATTGTTTTAAAAAACCTATTATCTAAAATTAAAATACATAAACATAATATGTAAAGCATATTCAAATGAGAATTTAAAAATGAAATCAAACATATAAAACATTTTCAAGCATATAAAACCCACAATCTCTTTTTTCTCAATTAAATCAAGTAGCTAATGTGACATTACATTCCTAATTCTATGAGCCACCTTTGTGGCACACCCCTTGAGGCAAGCCCAAACAAGTCCATATTAGGGTCTTAAATTCCGAGTTTTCACACAAAAAATAATGATTTTATAGTTTTAATTGCTTTTAAGAAGATATTTTATTAGGATGAATGAATGGACAGCATTACCAAATAGGGGGTTCTCGAAGCTCCGGTTTCGCTCACAGCTCAAAAAAAGGAAAAAGCGTCAAATTTTCAAAAGGCGCATGCCTAGGCACACCAGGTGTGTGCTTTTGAATGGTCTGCACCTAGGACCTGGGCGAGGCGCCTACCCTAAAATGCGCCTTTCCTGTGCACCTAGGCACGCCTTTTAAATCACTGATTGCAGAACAAAACAATTGTTGCCTCAAAGCCCCTTGTTTGGCAAGATAATCAACTAGCCCATTTGCACTCCTTCAAACCCATTTGAATCCAGCCTCCATCTCCTTTGCAACCTTTTCCACTTCCATTATCACTTGTCTGAAAGTCCACGGAGTATTTCTATTGTTTTTAGCCCAAGAGATGATCACCTTGGAATCCCCTTCAACCTCAATATGCCTCAGTTCTAGCTGCTTAGCTATCTTCAGCCCTTGTAGCAATGCCATTAACTCAGCTTTTAGAGAGTTGCCAATGCCAATCAGTCCAGAGAACAAAGAAAATATTCTCCTTTTAAAATTTCTGATTACTCCTTCGATACCTAACAGTCCCGGATTTCCATGAGAGCTTCCATCAAAATTTAATTTAATCATGCTGTCAACTGGAGGTTTCAATTCCATCCTTACTTTTTTTTTATCAATACAATTCCATCCTTACTTTCTCTTTCACTCTTGAGGATTGTGCTACCTCTGTCCAAGATCTTAGAATGTCTGTGACTGAAAAGTCTTGAAAGATATGCAAAGATTTTACCCAATGAGATACTTTAACTTTAATGGTGTCAATCACCTCCTCCCTTGTTCTACTCTTCTCCAAGAATATTCTGTTATTCCTTTCTTCCCAAATCACCCAACAAATAGCTGCCTTCGTAGCTTTCCACATAACCATCCCTCTTTTCTTTGGTTGATTCAAGAAGTCTCAGATGAAAAGTCCTGCCACATCTTGAGGGGAAACCCACCTGCAACCAAAAAGAGTAGAAAAAAATTTCCACCACTCTCCTTACAAAGGGAGCACATGTAAGGAGAAAGGCAAGCAAAAGGCCTTCTTCTCTGCAGCATATCACAAGTATTTACCTTGCCAAGGAAAATTTCCCAACAAAAAGCTTGAATTTTGGGGGGAATAGGCTTACTCCAAATTTCTTTCACAGGGAAATCCCCAATTAGGATGCTAGGTGAAGAAAGAACACTAAAAAAGGAAGAACATGAGAAGAGGCCATATGAAGAGCCTTTCCAAATTCTAGAATCTTCCAAGGATGGGTCCAAGTGAACATGTCCTATTAGATCTAGCAACTGAACTAAAGAGTCACATTCATTTTCCCTAAGGCCCCTTCTGAAACCCAGATTCCAATTGACCCCATTTGGACCAAGAGTTCCCAAATTACTTACAATTTCCCCTTTAAAATTTGACGAAGTATAGAGGTTGGGAAAAAGATCTTTAAGTGGGCTTTCTCCCACCCAAAGGTCTTCCCAGAAATCAACTTTATTGCCTTGTCCCGCATCAAGTCAAATGGAATTAAGGAAGGTAGGTTGGATTTCATAAATTGCTTTCCAAGGAGAAGTTGAAGAAACATGAGGGGCAACTTTTGCATCCCAACCATTTCCATCAAAACCATGAATACTCTCAATGACTTTGTGCCACAGTCTGTCGCTCTCAAAAGGGAATCTCCATGGCCACTTTCCTAACAGAGCTGAGTTCCTGAGTGAAAGGTTTCTGATTCCCAAACCCCATTGATCCTTGGGCTTTCTAACTTGATCCCAATTAATCAAGTGAACCTTCCTCTCCTCTCTTGGGTCCCAGAGGAAATCTCTCATGTATTTCTCTAAGCTCATTGCTACTCTACAAGGTATTATAATGGTTGAAAGAAAGTAAATAAGGAGGTTCGCCAAAGTGGCTCTAATCAAGGTTATCCTTCCACCTAGAGAGATATAATTCCTCTTCCACAAAGCTAGCTTCCTAGAAAATCTTTCAATGACTGGCTTTCAAAACCCTTGTGATCTAGGGTTTCCTCCTAAAGGTAAACCCAAGTAACTAAATGGCCAACTTCTAATCTCACACCCCAAAATCTTTGTGAATCTATGGAATTCCCCTTCCTCCATATTAACCCCTACAGTGCCAGTTTTTGTCCAATTTATCCTTAGACTTGTCACCTCCACAAAGCTATCCAATAGCAACTTTAGGTCAATGCTATAAAACGTGGAGGCGTGACGCGAGGCATTCCACTACCTAGAGGTGTGAGGCGTAATTCAGAACGCAAGAGGCGTAAGCCTCCCGAACATAAGGAGGCGTAAGCCTTCTTAAGAGGAGGGGGATTAGGAGGAGGATGAAGAGGAAGGGGGATCTTTTTTTTTCTTTTTTTTTAATAAAAATCTTTTATATTAAGAAGAATAAAGATGCACAACAATAGTTCAAAGGGGGGTCTTGTCGAAGTGAAGGCGAGAGAGCGAACCGAAGCGGAGCAAGACCCCCCAACATAAAAAAAAAAAAATGGGCTACATCAAAAAGGGGGCGAGGGGGTCTGGGGGGCGAAGCCCCCCAATTAAAGGGGCAGGAGCAAACCATTTTCTTTCCACTTATCTTTTCTTCCCTTCCCTTTCCTTTTCTTTTCTTTTCTCCTTTTTTCTTCTCTTTCCTTTCCTTTCCTTTCCTTTTCTTTCCCTTTCTTTTCTTTTCCTTTCCTTTCCTTTTTTTCTTTTTTCTTTTTTTTCCTATATTTTCATATCAAGTGTGCATGAGGCACAAGAGGCGTACGCCTCTAGCACACCTCATGAAAAAAGCGCAAGAGGCGTACGCCTCAGAGGTATCAGCGCCTCTAGCATACTCCTCAGGGCGTTTTGGGAGAGCCTCACCTGGAGGCACCTCCAAGCGTACGCCTCCCACGCCTTTTAGAACACTGCAGTTTAGGTTTACCACTCCTTCCTCGTTGCCTCCCTCACAAAAAGAAGATTGTCATCTGCAAATTGGAGGTGGGTAACAACCACTTATTCCTACCTATCCTCCACCCTCTAATCAGTCCTTGGAAATCTGCTTTCACCTGAAGGGATAGGATATCCATCACATGGACGCCCAAAGATTGCGGAATAAGGGGGCGAATTTCAAAAAAAAAATTCTCTCCCAAACTGGTAATCGAATTCCCCATTTAGAAAATCATATTTTCAATGATCATTCTTGAACCATAAACTGAACCAGATCTGAACCAAAAGGAGTAGGAGATGATGTACCTGATACAGAGAAACAATATCTCCCAATGGAGGTGTTCACGCCCAAGGAAGGATCCAAAATCTGCTCCCACTGAAGATGGCGCAGTGCAAAGACGAGCAGAATTAACAGTGTTCTTCCAAAAGAACTTGACCCTTTACAAGAATCAACTAGGTGGCTTGTGAATACAGGAAAGAGGCGGCGACGACTGCAGGAAAGAGGCGGCAAGAGAGTATTTGCAGGGTGCAGAATTCTCTCTTCTTGTGATTTCAGCTCTGAAGACAGAAGTTGTGTGTTGCATGTCTAAAAGCTGCCGCCCCCTCCTCTTTTTATAATCTCAAAGGGATCAGCTCCTAATCCCATTAGGAGTTGCTAATCCAAATCATATTTGGATAAGAAGTCCCTTTAAGTGATAAGGGATAACCCTTATCTTATCTGTAGATTAGATCAGCCATCTCCTAATCTAATTAGGAGGCTTCCAGATCTAAATCTTATTTAGAGCTTGGACTCTCTAAGTGGATAGGATCTGGGCCCAATCCTATCAGCTGATTCATCTCAGAATTCGCCCCTTTAAGTGACTAATCAAATCAGCCCGGTTCGAAATGGGCTTAAGGCTCATTTAAGGTTATGTATTCACTTGGCCTTCCAAACTGTTGCCCAGTTGGGCTTCCTTGTATGGCGTGGGACCCAAACATTGATCTACACATCAGCCACATGGGTTCGGCCCAACCTTTGATACAAGGCCAAGCCGAATACACTGTTAAAGACAGTGCACCCCCTGAAAACCATATCATGGTCTCTATGGGCCCAACACTTACCCTAAGTGGTCCCTGGGCCAAGCCACCTTGTAACACTTAGCCCATCAGGTATTATCCTCAATGGTCTTACACTTAACCTCTCAGCCCATAATGATCATACATTGCCCAACAAGAGAGGACCTCTCCCTCGGCTACAAAGAACAGTGTTGCACTCTCTACTCATATGAATCCCAGGAATTAAAACCTTTTACAAATCATTTCGAAACCATAACATATATACTTTTATATCTCATATAAAATATATTTTGCAAAACAAGTCTCAACGATTGAAATCGGCTGCCGGCAATCTTGGTTTCCATTAGTGAGAGTGCACCCCTGATCATTACCTTTGTCCGACAAAGGGGTTGATCCTGTCACTATGATCACCCACTCAGATGAATTCTCAGACTATCCCAACATACCTAGGTTTTGACCCCCGCTAAGGATCTCACTGATTGGTACATCAAAGACAGCCCAATCCGACACCCAGTGCAGTATCATAATCGAGTCCAGGGGTCGGGTGTAACTTTCCAGTTTTGCCCATCAATCTCCAAGGTCTAAGGCAATACTGGAAATTTGGTCCAATTCAAAAATTCAATTAATCCTACATTGTATGTGCCTAGGGTCTCACCCTGGCAGCTGAGACAGGCCACCCCAACCGACTTGGTGGAACCACAGTGTCAGTCTTGTCAAGATAAGTCTCCCCAGACCGACCCACTGGCTATGAACATTCTAAACTAACACGAGTCTCATTCTAAACTAACAATAATCAAATATGCACTTTTATTCATTTACAATAAATTCATAAAGTACATCATCTTGATTGAAGCTAAGGGCATACAAAACTGTCTAACATCACCACCATTTTGCTTAACATTTCAACCACTGAAGTGAAGAGAAGGGGTCTACTTGCCTAATTCCTCTCTCAGGCGGAAAGAAATCCTTCACTACACCATTAATAAGAATTGAGTAATGGACAGAACTTAAACATCCTCTAATCCAAGATCTCTATTTGGTTCCAAAACCCAACCTTTCTAACGTTTGAAGGAGAACTTCCCAATTAACCAGATCATAGGCTTTCTCTAGGTCCACTTTACACACCAACCCTTTTCCTCTACCCTTTCTTTTTTCTGCAACACACTCATTGGCTACTAAAACTTGATCCACAATCAACCTTCCTTCCACAAAGGCACCTGGGAAAGGTGAGATGATTGAGGGTAGCGCTTTCTTGATCCTTTCTGAGAAAACCTTTGAAATAATTTTGTATACACTCCCAACAAGGCTAATTGGCCTATAATCTTTAGGAGTTTTTGCCTCCCTCCTCTTCGGGATTAAAGTGATAAAAGTGGCATTCACCCCTCGAGACACCTCTCCTTTGAGAAAGAATTCATTGAACACTTCTAGAATATCAGTTTTCAGCCAATCCCAGCATTCTTGAAAGAAGACCATTGAAAATCCATCCGGCCCAAGGGGTTTAGATCTTTCCATGGAGAAGATTGCATCCTTGATTTCTTCCAAAGTAAAGTTTCTTTCAAAAAAATAGAATGTTCTTCTAAAAGCCTATCCCCTTCCATTTCTGGTAGCTCTAATGACACTCCGCTTGAATTTGTGAAAATTTCCTTGAAGTGGTTTACAAAGATACTTGTGATCTCCTGGCTTTGTCTTATTTCTTGACCCCCCCTCCTCCACACTAAGGATCAAATTTTTCTTTCTCCTTCCATTTGCAATTGCATGGAAAAACTTAGTGTTGCCATCTCCTTCAACAATCCATTGACACCTTGATTTCTGCCTCCAACAGATTTCCTCCTTCCTTAATATCTCTTCCAATTCTTGCTTGAGTTTCCAGCAATCCTCTCTCTCTTCTTCTAATAAATTTGTGATAGCCTCTTTCTTTTAATCACATTATAAGTTTCCTTTTTATACAAATAATAAAGCAAATGATTAGTGACAAAGACTAGTCGCATGTAATTCAAGTGATTGGCTAACTTATACCATCAACCTGTCCAAGGTCTAATAAAAAGTTAATGCAATCTAATGTACCAAAATACAGCCATGGGAAATGAGTAAATTAAGTTACTAGAATTCACTTATTGTCATATCCAAACAAACAAAGAGGAACATTACATTCTTTGTGCGCAGTGTGTTGATGACTGATGATTTTCCAACATTAGGATACCCAACAAATCCCACGGATATTGCTTGCTTGTCACTTTTCAAACGAGCAAATTGCCTCAATATAGATAAAAGAGAACCCTGTTAAACAACAAAAAAAATGCATTTAAAAACTCAAGAAAATGGCACATTACCATCAAATTCACAAAGCAATAGTAGCAAGGCCCAAAAGAAAATTGTGGTTAGACATTACCTTGCCAAAGGACTTATTGATGCTTGCATGAAATGCTAGGGTAGGATATTCCTTAGATAAAACACGAAGCCATCCCTTTGTAGCCCATGCAGGAACCAAATCACACTGAGAAACAAGGTAAAAATTTAAACACACAGCTTGTAAAGGAAATCATAGAAGAACAAATTTGATCTAAGAATCACAAAATTTCCTTAGGCAACTGACCTTGTTTAGCAAAAGAACCACGTGTTTATGCTTGCAATGCTCTTTCAAATGCTTTTCTAGATGATAGCATCTTGTACCTTGTGGGTCCCTAGCATCCAAAACCTATAATGGAATAAATTGAAGGTTCTACTGGCAAAAGGAAACAAAAATAGAAAAGGGAAATAATGGAAAAGAGAGAAAAAAAACACTAGATGATATTCCAGCAGCACAGAAATGTTTGGTGGAATAAATAGTACTAGGAAATCTATTTGGCTGAAGGTTGACTCTATCTTTTTCCATCAGTAAAAAATAAAGTTTATTTTATCTAATGATGTTGACCATGCAATTATCAACATTTTCTTGAATTCTCCACTATATTACCAACCACCTATATTAACCAGTAAGTAGGGTCACAGATGATGGATCCCACCATCATGCAGCACTTGCCTAGCAAGTATTAGCATGTGTCTAAATTTTACAAGACAAATGGTAGAAATTCCTATAAAAAAACATTATGTTACAAACATAAGCTAATGCAAGTGATGTTCATCACAAATGGGAGTTAAAAGTGTTAACATTCTTGAAATGTTCACTTGTGTACTGTAAGGTATGGCATTTTGAAATAGTGAACAAAAACTCACTTGGACAACAACATCCGAAGAGTCTATCACTTTATAAAGTTCGCCCCAAATACGTTTACTTTGTCCCTTCTCAAACATTGTATGCCGAACCAGGTCCCTAAATCCATCTCCTTCACTTTCTTCAACAGATTCATTAGTTGCAACTCTTTGCTCATAAGCATCTTCAAAATTGAAAAAAACAAAATTACAATCCTCATAACCATCTTGAAATAAACAAATAGTACAATAAACATAACTTATAAAATAAAAATGCTTGCTGGTTTGCCATATTGACAAAAAACACACAATAATCCACTTATACATGTGTCTCTGGTTCATGCATATTTACTGAAAAGACAAAACCATAATGAATTGGAGCATCTAATAATCAAATGGCTCGAGTTGGAAAACACTATCTTTTATTGAGCAAAGGCAAAGTATCATTGTATTGATATAAAGGTCCTTTGTACAATGAGAAGCTGTACACATCAAAACAGAAGGACCTCAAAAAAAGTCCATCCTCAAAATATTACAGTCGGAAATATCCCCTTTAAATTCAGTAAGTATAGACAACCAACTCCTAACTAAACCTACAGCCAAATTGATGACTTCAGCTGCAGTAGAGGATTTAAGATCAAAGACCCTACTATTCCTTTCTTTCTAACCACACTGCCTACATTATTGCTAAGGGAATGGAAGACCAGCAAAATTTTCCTTTCTTAGTTAGTCATCTCTTGGATCTGCCAAGTCTCCATGCAGGCTTTAACTGAGGCTGGCATACACCAACTTACCTTCAGACTTCTTAAGAAATGGCTTCAAATCACTGAGGCAAAAGTGCAGTGCAAAAACAGATGATTTACTGATTCTGTTTCCCCACCACAGAGGCTGCACCTCAGGTCACTGCAATTAAAACCTTTTCTTACCATCATCTCTTTGGTGAGACATTTTTCCAAGGCAGCCCCCACCATAGAAAAAAATTTAACTTAGAAGGAGCCACTGTCCCCCAAATGGCCTGGCTTGGGAAGGGTGTTTCAAAACCTCCCCTTGGCAAACACTATCCCAAAAATAGAAATAAAAATAAAAATAAAGATGAGAACAGAAAATTAAAATTTAAAAAGAAAAACTGAAGTTGAAAATGAATCTATCAATTATCTTTGCACATAGCAATTGGATTTTCCCCTTACCCTGGGATCCATCTGCTTTCTTAAGCAGAGACTCGTAGTCAGAAGCCAAAAGCTTTGGACGTTTCCTCTTCTTCTTAGGTCCAAATGTGTCCTCAAAAGGTTCGGTATCCAAAAGATGAGCCCTAGCTTGCTTAATAGTCATAAAAAAATCAAAGTTAGCAGAAGAAATTCATCAATAAATTTGAGCTTAAGGCTCTGTTTGTTTACAGTGCAAATCTGAACCAGTACCCTCAGTTTGTTTGTAACTATTATTTGCACTCTTACCCGATACAAAATATGAACTTTCTGTCTCACTTACACTTAGTGGCAGTGCAAATTTTGCATCCCAAATATTGATACAAGTTTGCACACTTTCCTACTTCACTCCAAAACAAAAACTCTCCTCTTACACCCACTCTGCTTCATATAAAGTGACTATTATTTCACTTCCCGTTTAAGTTCTCACAATTCACAAACAAGACAAGGTCAAAACTGAAAAAGAAGTAAACCAGAATTTACACTCAACCTATTTGCACTGTCATGAATTAAAGCTGGTTCAAATGAAATTTGCACTGCAAACGAGCCTGTGATAATAAGAAATCATCCACAAAAACTCACCATTAAGTCAAACAAACAAGGGGAATTTATAGTTACCTCTAGATATCAGACATTAAAAACAAGAGAGGTAAAAAAGAAGAGAGTAGGAAAAACTTGTACCTTCTGGTGATCATTTAAAAGTGACATAGGCAGTTTCCTCTCCTTCAAGATGACATTATAGTTGCTTGACAATCGATTTTGGAGTTCTTCACGAAAAAACTCAAGCTCTTTCTGGTTCACAACTCTGGTATTACCTGTAAAGTTCAAAAAGCAATTAAGCTAAGTTGACTAACAATTATTAACTTTTTTGGGTGGGTTAGGGTGGGAAGAGGTAAGATAGCAAATTATTCAAGGCAAACAAACTAATATACTCAGCAACGTCCACAAGAAAGTTGACAACAAGGTTTAAAATATCAATATGATATGATATCAGGCGCATCGTATCATATCTTTGGACACCAATACGCTCAAATCAAGGGGTTTTGGGTTGTTTCAGGGGGTAGCCAAGCCTAAGATCAATCCCCTGTCAAGTTTTTGGGAAAAACTATAAAAAAGGAGGAGCATGCCCCTTGAAACACCCGATATGCATGTTCGTGCATATTAATACTTTGAGCCATGGTTGTCAAGGTTCTTTCATTAAGAATAACAAGTATAAGAAACTCACTTTTAAAACTTTTATTCATTTATTCATTATTTTATTCTTCAGGGTTCCTTTATAAGAGCAAGTGAATCCTAACCAAGGGGTATATTGCTAATGACTGCCTGAACTGACATGTGCACACACCACTAAACCAGGGAGTAAACCATGTCATATGCAAGAATGATAAGGAGGAAGAAGCCTAAGCCCATATAAATTTCAATTCAAATATTAAGGAAAATAGGCTCTGGACTAAAATGGAGGAAATGGGTAAGTGTATGTATCAACATCCCAAGGAAATCCTATGTAATGCCTCACATGATAAACTCCATTATTTAAAGTACATTAATGCATTTCATAGCAGTGGGAGGCATATTGATAAATAATTCTCTTCTGGCTCTTTTCCCCCTCTTTTTATTTATTTATTTTCTTCAGAACAGCTACAGTGCCAAATGCATTTTGTAGCCAGTTGTGGACTACTATACTAATTGGCATGTTAGAAATCAAACTAGTTATCAAGTGGAGGTGAAAGTGCTTGGATTTGTTATTATTTTGTCTCTGTAACATGCAGGTATTAGTCACAATTCCATTTATAAATTTCAATCTAGGGTTCTCAATGGGTCAGTTCCAGTTATTGCTTGTCCCGAACCAATTAGGACCTGAGCCAATTATTTTATTAAATATATATATAATGCTTTCCAATTTTATTATAATTTTTATTATATTTCATGTCTCAAATGGTAAATTTGATACATAATATATATATATGATAATATGTTAAAAAATGTTTAATTTATTAACGTATAAACAATTTAGTATTTTACTCTCATTTTTATTAAGATTACATTATCAAATTTTATGTTTTAAGTTATTATTTAAATAAATAAATATAGTTTTCAGAATAATCGGGTAAGACCCGATTATTAATTGGGACGGTTCTGGGTCTGTTCTTTTGTCCTAGTTAATAATTGGTTCAGGATCAGTTCTACCTAGAACCGACCCAGACCTGACCCATTGACAGCCCTAGTTCAATCTACATTGAGTTCACCCCTGCTTTTATAATTCAAATAAATAATTCTTTTAGGCTCCCTTCGTTTCAAAGTAAAGGGACAGAAACTTTTTCAGACTAAAATATTTCAGTTACATCAAAACAAAATACAAGGAGGGGAAGATAGTTTCCACCCTAAAAAGGGGAGGAAAAAATAATTCAGGTATTACAGTCCGAACATTTTCCATCCATTTTACAGAGAAATCAGCCCAATCAAAGAAATAGGATGCTCATGGCCAAAAGAAAAAATAATTAAAATAGATATACCAAATGGAGAAGAGATGAATGCCCATTTACATTAATTTGATCTGTCAACGGTGGGACGAGGTGTTTTTTTTTCCTAGTATTGTTGTTCTGTGACTGAAAAGTTCAAGAGATACAAACAACATCAATTTAGTCGAACTAAACTAACTGTCATTCACTGTAGCTTATATTCGATCCGTTGGGCTCTTTCAATTAGTTTAATATATGATAAAGAATTCCCTCTTTATTAGAGCTTTTAAACAGAGAAAGAAAAAGAGGTGAAGTTAAAAATATAACAAATAAACTTCACTCACCAAACCAGCGACGATCAGGCTGGATCCGCGTAGATGGTAATTCCTTCGACTGCAATTCGTGTTTCAAAATCTTTCCTTTTCGGTCACGCTTCGGCCTAGAATTATACATCTTAAGGCGCCGCACAGTGGCTGAGCTTCGGGAATTGTTACTCTCATTCTCTCGGTTGACGTCCAGGGAATGCTTCGGCTTCCCAGACACATTAACCTTCTTTTCCTTCTTCTTCACCATCTTCGCTACCCTGTAACAAGTACAGCTAACAATCATAACCTAACACAAAAGGCATAGCTTCTCTTCTGTAAAGCATTACAAGCTCAACTTACCGGTCTACGCCAAAACTTAAGCCCTAAAATGCTCAAACTGTCTCAAGTGTCGTCTGAAGCTAGGGTTTCTTTCGGCAATCCAGACTCCAGAGTCCCCAGACTCCGCAGCAGAAACTAGGGTTTCCAAAAAGAGGAAGCGAAATATGCTGGGAGGGATACTTGAAGTGGGTAACGCCAAGGCGGTAACAGAATAAGTTGGTCAACTTTAAAGTTAAACATGGGTAAATATGTCATATCATATGCCTAACATTTCTGTTCTCTGGTTAAACACGTTTAAGTAAGGGAAGAATTGTTCTCCATAATGACCTAAATACCCTCGTTTAAGACGCATTCTCTCCATGAACCCAAAAAGTAAAGAGACACATTCTTTCGCAGTCAGTGTCTCTTTCTCAAGTCTCCGCATTCGGTATTTCTATATTCTATTTCGTTTTTCGGAACCATCTTGACTCCATTTGGTTTAGATTTTCGCGCTCTCTGTTGAAGAAAATGTTGCCTCAACAATGGACGTCTCCATGCGGGAATCAATGCACGGCCAAATACGCAGCTCTCATGCAGATCCCATGTAACACATCTCCATTTCAGTCTCTGTTTCATCTCCATCTCACTATGTAGATTTTTCTCTCTTTTTTTTCTTTCTTTTGGCGAAAATATTGCTTTTTTGTGTCCTCTAATGGGTTTTATATCTCAAATCTTTGTTACTTTGTCGATGTAGGTTTCTTCCGTCTTCTCTTTTTTTCATATATTTTGAAATTCTTGACGTTTATGTAGTCATTGATGGTTTCTTTTTACAATTCGTAATGGAAAAAAGAAAACCTTAGCTTGTTAATTCACATATTGTTTTAGGTTCTTGGCTTGTTTTCAGTAGAAAACATTTGTTTTTCGAACATTATGATGATTGATCTTAATGTAGTGTGTCTTTCCCTTTATGACTTGTCGAATGTACCCTTGGACGGTATCAAAAAATTGCATTCTTCAAAATCGGTGATCTGTCGTTATTAATGGGGACCATAAGGGTTCGTTGCTTAATTGCTACTTTTGCAATTAGTCCTGAGAATTTTATTGTGCCGTTTTATACTCGTAAATATATACCCATGTACATATATGCTTATGGCAGTATTCACAATTACTTGCTTGCTAGATGATCCTATACAGCCTTAGTCTTCCACCATATATAGTGCAAATAGTAGACGGTTTGATCCTTTGACCAGTTGTTGGATGAGGTATGGTGAAAAAAAATGTATTCAATCATGCCCATATGAGTTGGCTATTTAATTAGAATTACTTTCAGGCTAAGAGTTATAGGACTATGTTGAAGATGATGATATATGATGCATCAAGTTTATATAGTTAATAGTTCTTGTGTACTCTTTTAAGCTATGATACCAAGGCAATGGTTGATGTTTGCAAAGAGGACATGTGAATGTGAGATTGACCACAGTTACCTTGTTCTTGGTTCGATCCACTGTCTATTATCTGCCATTTTCTCTAGCCTATTTGGGTGTATAATTGCATGCTCTTCTGCATATGTGAATGTGACGAACATGCCAATTCAGATGGTTAAATCACTTCAACAAGTGGGTCGCCTAATGGATGGATAAATGAGGACAATCACATGTATCCATCTAGGTTATATATTAGCCTTTTTTAGCAATTCCTTCAGATTGAAAGATTAAGGGTCCTCCACACTACAAGATGTGGCAAATCTATTGAACATTCAAATTGGTGATTCAGTGGGTTCTTATCTAAGTTTTGCTGAGGTTGATGGATCTCAAGTTCCTCATATATGTTCTCATTATTGTACACAAAAGATCTTAATGAATTTTTGTAATCTCCAATTAGTGTGTGATTGATCATCTACATGTTACTGTCAAAATTATCCTCTTTCTATAGGCCCAGGAAATTCTTATTTTGAGATTTTTATTGTTTATTACTCTTTACAATTGAACTGTATTTTTTGAATCTCCGATATTATTTAATAACCTCTGCTATATTCTTATAGGGAGAGTCTTCTGCAAAAAAGGTTGTGATAGCGATGGAGACACATGGGAAGAATGTAAATATTATCTTGCCAATGCCCTGTATAAACAATTATGTAATCACTCATTTGTGCTAATATATAGATCTGTTTAGGCTCCATTTGGGACAAGTGCAAATACAAAAATGTTTAGTACAAATGCAAAGTTGGTTTAGTTTTATAATGATAATTTTGTATTCTTGCTAAATAATTTTTAGTTGTGATAGGTACAAACATGAATCCCGAGACTAGAATCCACCTTTTTTACATTGACCAACTTTGCTATATTGAATGCAAACATGTCTTGGAATCTGTATTTGCTGTCATTTTCAATACACAAATGCATCCTTACCAAACACCAGCAAAACTAAACCAGAGTGCAGATATGCACTGAACCGCCCTTTGCACTCTTCCCAAACAGAGCCTTACTTTTTCTGAAACTTGCATATATTTTTGTTTCTCATAGATAAGATACTGTTGGTTTGATGTCAAAATAGGGACAACTTAATTACATTTGACCTTTACAGTGGAACATATCATTTCTTTGAAGCTCATTCAATCATAAACACGAAACCCTGTGATGGAAATCTAATGATAGTATTTCTTTATGTTCACCATCTTGCTTGCATCACCTCCAATTGCTATTTCATTGGTAGGGAAGAAAACTGTGATGGAAATCAGTGATGGAAACTTTTTATTAAACTAAATTGGACCCCTGCTCATCAGACAGTGCAATGGCAGGGAAGAAAACAGAGTACATACAAAGACAGAACACTGCTGAGAAAACACTCCAAAGAAAAAAACAATACAGCTCCAGACAATGATATGAAGACGTTCATCAATGGGTATAACAGTTTTTGGCAATTTGGGAACAGTGGTAAATCCAATTAATGCATGCATCAAGTACTGGGGACTCTTCAAAATAAATGGGGAACTAAGTGAGGTAACTGATTGGGTTCTATACAACTTTGTTACATCAGGCGGTTGGAAAACTACTAAGTGGCAACTTAGCCCCTTAGTCTTGAAATATTTGGTTGGTATATAATTGGGTTTTTGGTCTAATAGGTCTTCAATCACTCCCTAATCCGAATGATTTAGGAGTAATGGGAGAAACAAATAAAAAATTACTGGAAAATGGGAAGACAAATATGAATGACAAACATATAATCTTGTTTTATGTTTCTTGATATACTGAACAGGATTTTTTTTGTTGTATGATGTAGACTAGGGACATCAATGCACTGGTTTTGGATTGGACCCCATCCAAACCAAAATCAATTTGGAGAGATTGAATGGACCAACAAGACATGTTGAATTGGACCAGTCCAGATTTAATGGTCCAAAGTATTTATGGGATTGGATTGGACCTGGTTCATCCATAATGAATTTATATTGGATTTAGAGGTGTAAATCGGGCCATGCTGCCTGCAGTTCGGCACGATTTTGAGCTGGCCTGGCCCAATGGTCCATGGGCTGTGTCGCGGCCCAGCACGATAGTATGGGCCGATGGGTCATGCCAGGCTTGGGGTTTCAGGTCAGCGGGCTGGGCTGGCACGGCCCGCACTGTCGTGCCATGCTGCCCGTGGCCCATATATATTATACATATATTTATATATATAATTTATTATATAATATTTATAAAATAAACATTTTTTTCAATTTTATTATAATATTTTATTTAAGTATTATATATATAAGCAATTGTATACATCAAAATTCATATAAAATTAAAATTTTAAGTTTTTCTTTCAATTTTTTTAAATAAATAACTTTGGCCTGGCCCACGGGCTCAGGTCGTGGGGCATGTTGGGCCAACCCCCAAAATATCCCAGGGGAGGGAGGCACAGCTCGCGGGCCACCCACCCGGCACAGCCCGTTTTACACCTCTAATTGGATTGGATTGAGCCAATATCTGGTCCATTGATATAAGATAAGAATATAGGTGTCAATGGACCAGGTTTGGGTTAGAATTAATCCAAATTAAAACAAATTTGAATAGATTGGGCGGTCCAGATATTGAATTTGACCAGTCCAAAATGGTCCAGAATATTCACTGGATTGGATTGGACCTGGTCCATTTGTAATGGACTCACATTGGACTGGATCGGATAACCAAATCCAGTCCAATTGACACCCCTAATGTAGACCTTCTGTTAACTATCGAGAGCATTACAGACACACACACACACAACTATTTACAGAATCTTTCACTCTCAGTACCTTTAACAAGTACCATTTTCATGTTGTTATGATCTGAACGATTATTGATCGAAAAAAAAAATTTGATATAAATATTTTTTTATGAAGAATGTAGTCTGGGCTTTTTGGTACATTATTGTGTACTATGTGTCTAGCACTAGTGCCACTTTTATTGAAGAGTACAGAGACAAACCAGGTTCATTAGTGACATCCATAAACAAGAATGTGGTGTCATCGGTTTGTGACCAAAAAAAGTAATGAAGTCTTATGATTTAGTTTCTCATGTGTGTGCAAGAGTATAGATTTATTAAAAGGCTATTGGTCCGGTTCAACCTGATTTGAACTAAACCAAACCAGCCTGGTCCAACCTAGGTCATAGGTTAGTAAACCAAGCCAAACCTTGAATTAAACAAGTAGTAAACATTTGGCTAGTGACAAATAGCTGCCACTCATTCTGGCTTCCAAATGGAGCTCTAGATCTTCGTGCTCACCCTTGGACCAGGATCTGAACTCTCTCCCTCCCTCCATCCCTCCCCCCCCCCCCTCTCTGACCACTGCATCTGTGGAGTCCATCTTCTTACAGTGTGAGTTTGAGAATAGATCGTATACTGGTTTGTAACTGAATTAAAAGTTCCTTTGGTACATGCCTTCTTCCATGCTCTCTAGTCCCTACTTCCCACTTGTAACAAAGTCTTGGAAAACTATATACAAGGATTTGACAGGTGGCAATCTGCAGCAGGTTGCTGATGGAAACAAGAAAGGAAATGAATCAGCTTCAACAGATGGAAGGAAAGAGGGTATTTAAAGATTGTGGGTGTTATGGCAGAGGAGGTTCAATGGGTGATAAATAAAGGGATTTCAGAAAAAAAAAGGAAGAAAGAGAAGAGGAGGAGAAGAAAGGTTTTGAGGTCAAAATTGCTGAGAAAGTGGCTGATGGGGATAAGGTAGGAGAGGAGGTGGGGCAACAGGTTTTGATGGAAGAGGTTGAGGATGATCGCATGGGGTATCAAGGAGATTGGTTCAAAAGGGGCTGAGATTTTGAAAGATGACAAAGGAGGGCAGAAGGAAAAGACGGAGGTGTTAGGGGGATGGGTGCAAAAAAATGGGATGAAGTTTGGTGTAACTGTGTATAAGCTGAAAAAATATAGAACCTTCCCCCTTAATGATGGTAGAGGAGAGGAATCTGAACCGGAAACAGGGGAAGATAGTGATGATGAGATTTAAATAGATGAGACTCACTCTGTAGGGAAAGTGATTGATATTGAGAAAGTAGTTAATACGGAAGTGGAGGTAAGCAAAACTCCAGGACTTATTCTTCTTTGGTGGGGAAGAGTTCGCAAGGAAAGCTTGTAGAGAGATGAAGGAAAAGAGTAGGGAGAAAGCAAAAATCAATAAATCAGTAAATGAGTCTAGCTGTAATTCTCCAGATAAAGCAACAGTAGATGGAGCTTAAAGGAATAACATGAGGAAGGAGAGAAGGAAGAAAGGGTTAAGGAGGTAGAGAGGAGAGAGGAAGGTTCAGGCAATATAAAGAAAGCTGAGAAAGTTCCTAATGCAGTTAGACAATTCAAAAGCCAAAACAATCAAGCATTAGATTCAGGTTTTGAAGGTTTTTGCCAGGTTAATAGGGGGCCTATTGGGGTAGGTCCTACTAAGATGGTGAAAAAATTCCAAAAAGATGTTTGAAAAAAGCAAAGAAAACCTCACTCAAGCAGCATTTTAAATCGTTTTGGGATTGTTTATGGTGAGGGGGCTCTAGGTGTTTGTTGGAATCTTGTGGGGTTAAGGCAGATTATTAGTAACTTTTTTTATCAATTGTGGGATTCTATTGTAAGGGTAATTGTTTGAAGGGCCAAATTGTGGCATTAAGGGGACGCTTTAATAGGGTTATTGTTTTCTCCCTGGTGATTGCTTATCCCCTTTCTATGTATTTTCTATTTTTCCATTTAATAAAATTGTCTTTTACCTTCAAAAAACATCTTGGAACCGTGGATGTTGTGCAGTTTACAGTTGTCTGTATTAGTATTGTGCAGAACTGTCACTTTAGATCATTTCTGGTGTTAACTTACATATATATGATTTGGTTTTGCTAAATGTGTCAGAATAAGAATACGAATATGACTTCATTATCTATGCAGAAACAACATCCTGTGTTCACTTGAATTTTTTTTTTATTAATTTAAACATCAATAATAATGTCAGTAATTAAAGAAATCCAAAACAAATACAATCGGGTTGGGAGCTTGAATGATATTTCATTTTTTTTTGCTTTTATTTTATCACTTCCTTGTTCCTTCCAGCTTTTTTTATTGAAAAAAAAAAGTGTTAATTCCATAGAGATTTTTCTTGAACTTGTTTACTGTTTTTAGTAGTATTTTAATTTTATTGTGTTATGTTTTATTTCTTTTTTATTTTTAAGTGGCATTCTCTAAGGCCTTCAGATGCTCTTGTGGTAAAAAGTAGGTCCAGCATTTGAATTCAGCGGCAACAAACTTACATTCTGTCATTTTGAGTTTAAAATTGAATTTCATGCGTGTTCAGGTTTGGAGGAGTGCAATGAGATATGCTATAAGGATCCTGTTTTGAAAGATCAACAGTGGAGTGCTTACATTGATCGCTCTCCAGGAGCTGAGCAATACTCAATGGTCCTTCCTTTAATCACACCCTTTTTCTTTGTATCCATGCCAAGCTGATTCATGCAAGTTAAAAGATATTGTATGTTCAGGCATCAATTCTCTTCTCCTATCTGTCATTTGGCGGTGGTACTCAACCATCAATTAAATCAAAGGAATGTTTAGTCATGTAGGAGGTCAAATTTTTGGGCTTTTTAGGAATTTTACTCAGGATACACTCATACACCTCAACCCACTCCACCAGCAATGAACATATATCAGCTATCACTCTCTTTGTAGCTCAAACCTTTCCTTAAAAAATCTCTGTTCCTCTCTTTCCTAATGCACCAACAGACCACAATTTTTATAAGATTTTAGCTTTCTTTTCTTCTGTATGTATATACATACATGTATGCATGCATGCATGTATGCATCGGTGTGTGTGTCATTATATACATATTATTTATAACCAAAATGATAAAAAATAAGTGGTTGGGTCTTTTTCTTTTCAGTTACCAGCTAGAGGTTTATCATGTCATTAATACTTCAGTGTTCTGACCAATGTTTTAAAACGCGGAGGCGTGACGTGAGACGTTCCACTACCTAGAGGCGTGAGGCATAATTCAGAATGCAAGAGGCGTAAGCCTTCTTAAGAGGAGGGGGGTTAGGAGGAGGATGAAGAGGAAGGGGGGATCTCATTTTTTCTTTATTTTTAATAAAAATCTTTTATATTGAGAAGAATAAAGATGCATAACAGTAGTTCAAAGGGGGGGTCTTGTCAAAGTGAAGGCGAGCTCGCTCGCCAAAGTGGAGCAAGACCCCCCTAACATAAAAAAACAAAATGGGCTGCATCGAAAAGGGGGTGGGGGGTCTGTGGGCGAAGCCCCCCAACCAAAGGGGCAGGGGGCAAACCATTTTCTTTCCCTTTATGCCTTATCTTTTCTTCCCTTCCTTTCCTTTTCTTTTCTTTCCTTTTCTCTTTTTTCCTTCTCTTTCCTTTTGCTTTTCTTTCCCTTTCTTTTCCTTTCCTTTTCTTTCCCTTTCTTTTCTTTTCCTTTCCTTTCCTTTTTTTCTTTTTTCTTTTTTTTTCCTGTATTTTCATATCAGGTGTGCATGAGGCGCAAGAGGCGTACGCCTCTAGCATGCCTCATGAAAAAAGCGCAAGAGGCGTATGCCTCAGAGGTATCAGCGCCTCTGGCATACGCCTCAGGGCATTTTGGGAGCGCCTCGCCTGGAGGCGCATCTCCAGGTGTACGCCTCCCACGCCTTTTAAAACACGGATTCTGGCTGGATGCTTTATTTGTGCCATCTCCTGGTGGTAGAATTATGCATGCTTGCTTTTCTAATATATATTATACTTTCTGCATACAGGAATGCTTCCAAGCTTGTAAATCTGGGTGTGGTTACAAGGTCAGTATATGTATAAACCAACTCTGTTGTTGCAATCAGTCATTCTAATTATGAGGTTCCAGAAATTTTTTAATTGTAGCAAAGCACTTCCCATGTGATTCTTTCACTCAGAGAATTTTCTGTCACACTACTGAAGTTGTTTGTGAAAATGACCACATTTCTTGGTTGAACAAAGGCACAAACTCTGCATAAAATCAATGGAAAATCTCAGTACCTACAGAGACCATGTCTTGAAGATCCTGCTATTACATTTCTTCCTGCATGACTTCTAGAAAACTTCTTAGATGTCTTGACAACTTCTACAGATTATTCACCTTTTCTATTCAAAAGACAATAGGTTAAGTGCTTTTGCATTGCAGAACTTTATTCAATGCATTAAGTTTCTGTGTCCTTGTTGTGGGGTCATCCTAATTCCCAAGAAAAATGAGTTTGACCTGTAGATGTGTTTGCAGGCTGGATGCATTAATTGCAATTATGTTATAAAAGCTCAATTCTTACAAAACATGATAATATAAAATCGCATTTCCATTCAATGGATCACTCAGTACAGATATGATAATCAGATGGTCCCAGTCATTGGAAATAATGCTCTAGTACTGGAAAAGGTAAAAGGTCAATTATGAAAAAGGAGAACCCATCTGACAGAATATACAATGAATGGTAATTTTCATCTGGTTACTACATTTTAGGTTTATGATATCCTCAATGGCTACAAGCACCAATAGGGGGAATTCCAATCTTCATGAACATTTAGCTTGAGACTTGTGAAGAGAGAATTGTCACCCAATCTATACTAATATATCAAGATTGATGGAGTAAATATATCATGTTCTCATGGTTTATATCTTCAAAGTTTCTTTGATTACCTCAAATGTTCTAAGACAAATCAAACATTGTTTTTATTCTCTGCCTACCGATAAAAAAATGCTTTATTCTCTGCCTTAAATATATATTAATAATTGTTATGACTTGTTTCATGCAGTTTGATATTCCATCAGAAAAGGTTGGTCAAGTTCAGCCTAACAGGCCACCCAAGCCTTGTGTTGTTAAAAAACCTCCCCTACCTTCCACTGAACCCATCATTACCACTGAAGACATTCCCTGCACATCTGCATAGTGAGATATGATACACTCCACAATACATATGTACAAGGAACAATACAGACTTTTCCTGCTAACTCAATCTACTTAGGTAGTTTCAGGATCTTACTGCATCACCTTGCTGAGCTTGGAGTAGAATAGTTTACCATTCCCTTTTGCTGAAAGGAAAAAAGAAAAAGGTTTTTTGTTTCCTTTCCCTCCACTACCAATCCAAGTTATTTGAGTTTCTGCTGACTCAAAAATAGGTTTGGCGGGATTTTTGGTGGCAGCAATTAGATAACTGAACTGTAACTGTAGTCTCTTCATTGGTTAATGATGCATAAACCCATTGACAATGTAGGAGATAACAACTGTGTCATGTACCAATAAACCCACTATATCTGTTATAATTTCGACATTAATATGTACAATCAAGATTGTATTAGCTCACCCAAGCAATTGTATCTTTGCATGATTGCCCACTGCTTTTCTCTTTCTTTTCTTTTTCTTCTTGGGGGGGAGGGGTCTTTGATGAGTTCGGATCAGCTACAACACACGGTGCCAACAACAGCAACCCAACCTGCCATTGCAGCTGCCCATCGGGAACATCTCCTCATCATCATCATGAGATGTTCCCAATGTGTGGCTGTAGTGGGCAGTTAGGACAGTGTTGGAGTGTGTTGGTATCAGATCCGTACCCACCTTTGATGTATGGTTTCCAGTGTATAGCCCAATATCTGTTGTGCAAGTGATGTGTTGCTGATCGATACTAGCTTGCCTTTAGCCCTTCAGATGATTAGTACTTCCAAAAGCACGGGGAAGAGTTTGGATCTGATCCCAACACAGGGTCCCAACAACCAGTGTAGCCGCCATGCATCAGAAATATCCCCCTTGTCTTTCATTGCGAGATGTTCCTAATGCACGGCTGTAATGGCTGTTGGGACTCGAAAAAGGAATAGCTGTACATTGCTGATCGGTGTTCATGGACAAGGTCAATCTAAAGAGTCCTTTACTGTGGATGGTCTGGCAAAACCATCTTCAACAGCTGAAACAGGATTAGTTGTGTAGGGAAAAAAAAATCCAAACTGATTCATGTGCCAAAAAAAGCGGTCTAAGCCTCTAACTGATTTATTAAACAAATTATTCTTCCCATGTTCACAACTTCAGAGTTCAGTGACCTGACACCCAGTCAAACCCCAATCTGGTCTTTAAGACATGGGGCCCCTGATCATATTCAAATTTTAACATCGCATATATGAGAATATGATCCCCATAAAAGGTTTCAGAAAACAGTAACAACCAATGATCAAGTTTATGGTTTCAGAAGACGGTAACAACCAACAATCAAATTTATGCCAAAGCTTTTCGACAAGAACAAAAATCTACTTGTCCAAATTCTGTTACAATGGGATCAATATGGTGCCAAATATCAGAGAACATGATGCATTTGACAAGCATTAAACTAATTATTCTCCCAACTCATCAAGTTTGTGCCCAATGGCAAATATCAGTAGACGAAAGACACAGGAGGAGATGTACCGTAGACCACGATACTTAGACCAAAGTTGAACCTGGAGTGGCAAAAACAGAACTAAGATGCAGAGAAGAGAGATAGAGCCCGTGGCCACAACAATGCATCCGAGCCAAATAGGTTTATGCACCACCAAGTATACCCCTGCTGCAAATGCTATAGCCATCATCGTGAGCGCCATGCCCAACAGAGGCAAGCTCAATTTGAGGGCAAACACCAACAAGTCATAGTCACCCAATTGTGCCCAGATGAGGGTGACTACTAGGATCATGGAAATATACATTGCTAGGGTGTTGGAAATCACAAAAACATGGAATGTAGGCTTTTCGTGTAGAACCGCCATGCCTTGGTTTGGTTCATCATTTCTGTAACCTCCAGGCATTGTGACCCCTGCAGCAAAGGTGATAGTGGCAACAAGAGTTGCCACAAGCACAAGAGTGTTGATCCTGTCTTTGTAATAGTCCATTTTGTTTTTGCCATCTTGTGTTTCCTCCTGCCTCTGTCCTTCAACGATGGGTCGACGCCGACCTCGTGGTGCACCAGCAGTTCTCAAGGCTGTTAGTGTAAGCAGCTGCACAACGGAATTAAAATTCATAAAATGTAAGCGTTTCTTCTTAACTAGCCATCAGAGATCCATAGTAAACCCAGGATTGCTTGGTCGTAGGGCTGTTCATAACATCGACAAACTGAACAACCCGATCCAACTTGACCTGAGTTGGTTAATTTTTAACTATTTTTTATTGGCTTCGGATCATGCATTATGCTAACCTGAGAAGTCAGGTCGGTTTTGGTTTAGGTGTATAAATCAACCAAAATTATATATATTTATGAAAAAGTGGGAAAGTTTTACATTTTGTATCCGATCAACCATGTTTTCTAGTTTAACAAATTAGTCTTGGACTGTCTTTTGAACCAAATGGATAAACCAATTCAAACAGATTCTACCCATTGGTCGGGTTTTCATTAATGGTAAGTCAATTGCAGGTGGCCAATTCTCCAACTTGACCAAGTTGGTTCCTTCGGAGTTTGGACAAACAACATGCAACAAAATCGATCGAATTGACCCATAAGCATCCCTACTTGATCGTTTACTGAGCAAACTCTCTTAACAGATATCAGACATTAGTTGAGTCATTGAGGGCGATTTACCTTTCGAAATGATGTTGGTATGAGGATATCCTTCTCCGCAATGTCTAGAGCTGTGGAGCCTTCATTGTTCATGACAATCATGTCTACTCTTGCATCATGCGTGAGGATGTTGACGATTTTTGGGTGTGAGTGGATGGTAGCCAAATGCAGAGGTGTATTCCCTTCGTTGTCAGTCTCATTTATGAGCATCTCTAGCGCTGGTGTTCTGAGCATGTAAGTAACTAGTTGATCTTTTCCGCTCTTAGCGGCAACATGAAGAGCATTCTGGCCGTTTCGATTTAACAACTCTCTCGACTCCAAGCAATGTCCAAGAAGAACTCTAATTATGTTGGTGTGGCCTTTACTAGCTGCCATATGTATTGGAAAGCGGCCATCGTTGTCCTTCTGATAGGCAGCGGAAGTGTCTTCTCTCAGTAAGCAAAGAGCCTCATCTGCAAAACCAAATGATGCTGCATAGTGAAGAGGAGTTCTTTCATCATCATCTTTTGTGTTGATGAGCTCCTTTCTCCCGGACGCTAGTACATTGACAACAGCTGCATTTGGGAAAGACGAGAAACTCTGATTTTTATTTCTTTCTTACTTCTTGAAATTCCCTTTTTAATAGGGTGTAAACGGATTGAATCTGAATCAAATCAAGCAATATTTAAATTCGAATCCAATTAGAAAATTAATTTGATATTCAAATTTGATTCGATATCCGTCAGATATTAAAATTTGATATTTGAATTTGAATATTTGATTCGACTTGATTTCAACTAATTAATTATTTTAGGTAATTAATAAATATTGTATTTATATAAAGTATATAAATATATAAATTATATAAGACATTTAAATATTTTATATATTATATATAAGGATTAAATAATCGATCGAATTTGAAAATTTATTGAATCAAATCAAGTCGTATCCGAATTTGAACCCGATTAACTATTTGGTATGAATAAGATATCTAAATTCAATCACTTAGATATTCGAATTATTCGAATTCAATTTGATTATGTCGAATCTTGAATTCAAAATCAGGTTTTTGAATACTGTTGACACCCCTACTTTTTAATGCACTGTCTGATAAAAAAAAGGCAATGAAAATTTAAAAAAAATAAATGAGGGATATTATCTACAATTCACCATGACTCTTTTTCATTTCTCTTAAAATCATCGACTTTTCAAAACCTTTAATATTTTACATGACCAAACTACCCATAAAATAGCTAGTCAACTTTATTAAATATTTTTATAACAAAATTACCCTTAATTGCTCATATATAATAATTGTGCATATATATTTTAAATATATGTGGGTTGGGTCAGGCCTAGACTGGCTTGAAATATTAGGCCCAAACCCAACTCTAAAATTTGCAGGCCTAGTGTGGGCTCGGGCCTTGGTCAGGTGTAATTTTATCATAAAAAAAATATTTAATAAGCTTGATCAACCATTCAAGGGTAGTTTGGTCATGCAAAATACTTGAGGGAAATTGTCTAAAACTCACCATGACTTTTCAGCATTTCTCTTAGACTTGGCTATAACTTTTCAAAACGTCCAAGGAACTCCATTTTAGTAAGTTAACATTAAATAGACTAATGGATGTTGGTTGATTACTATTTTACCCTTTATTCTATTGAAATTGAAAAATAAAGATTTTGATAAAAAAAATTAACAAAAATATATCTCATATATTTCAGTCTAAATATTTTCTGCCCATTTTACACATTTAAGTAAAAAGGGAGCTTCAAATAATACAAAAACACTTTTGATTCAAATCAAACTCATCTGACACTCCATATCTATGGCCAAGAAGAGGACACGTGTCTCTGTAGGACCCAACATCCACTTCTATCATATGTCAGTTAGAACAAATGTGTATTGAACAAAAATTATTCTGACATAAAAATATGTTTAATAAGGCTGGCATGCCATTCTGGGGCAATTTGGTCATAAAAATTGCATTTATGCTAACGTGGATAACTTCTATCAATGAGCACTAACAGTGCTCTAACAGATGGTGAGTTTTGGAAAACAAAAAGTCATTAACATGGGATTCCTTGAATGTTTTGAAAAGTTATGGTGAGTTCAAGAGAAATGCTAAAAAGTCATTGTGAGTTCTAGACAATTTCCCAATACTTAAATACTCACTAACTTGGGGCTCTCTACAGGTTTTGAAAAGTCAAATGATAATTTTTAAGAGAAATGTGAAAAAGTCATGGTAAGAAGTTTTAGATAATATCTAAAAAATAAAGAAAAAAATTAATGAGTGTGATTTAAGCAAACCGAGCAATTAACTGATGAAGCGGGTACAAAAACTTGAAGAGGGGCATTTGTTCGGGTAAATGCAAAATTTTAAATGAGAAATTAATTCCCAATAAATTTGGCACCTGTTTGGAACTGTTGTTGTTGCTCCAGAAAATGGCTCCACATTAGCGCCATGTAGGAAAAAATGGTGCTCTAGGAAACAATTTTCTATTTGAAACTATTTTTTCATAGAAAATGTTGCTCCAAGCCACGCCTTGAAAATCAAGAAGGCATGGCTTGGAGCAACGCCAAATTTGACATTTCCTGGAGCATTGGTACCAAACAGAAAAAATTGCTATTGCTCCAGGAAATGTCCTACCTAGCAAGCAACTATTCCAAACAAAAACAGGCACCATTTACTCCAAACCACACATCAACAACACCATTTTATCACTGCAACTGCAGCATTAATGCCAAACATATACTTGATTTTCTTGGAAAAACCAGAAACATTCACAGTTTTGATTATTTATTTTATGTAAGAGAATGAATTTTATTTTTTCACATATAAGACCCATGTTTTACGCAACAAACTAAGACCCTGTTTGTTAAGTTTATTGTAATAGATTTCTTTCTTAAGACCCATGTTTTATCCAATAAATTAAGACTACGTTTGTATTCATCTATCTAGATAAATATGTTTACCCAAACAAATAGATAAATTTTGATTGAATAAACAAGCTTTTAGCGTTCTTCTACGCTACCAATTACTTAGGCAAAGAGAGGGGAGAGAGAGAGAGATAGAGAGAGTCAAAGAGCATGCATGTATCAACTTTGCAGGAATGAGACCGGATCTGCACCTCACACAGCGTCTCACACCTGCTTCATAGATATATCTTGCCATGCATTTGGAACATCTCTCACACTTATACGTTATTATATATTCACGGTCCACTGTATGGTGATGAGATGTACATGTAATGTCGGTGTGAGGCGCCATGTATTATGTTGAATTATTGTGGTACCCAATATAATAATGGTAAATGATCGTAGATACTAGGGTTTCTAGCATATAAGGGCAACTTTTGGGGTCTAATGTCAATAAAATTAATATATTTAAAAAAAATCAAAAATAGGTTAACTTTTTTAAAATAATATCAATAAAGGGAAAAAAAATATTGTTCATTTTCTTCTTCTTGCCATTTGTTCACCAGAACCGCTATCCGCCACCACCCACCACTGTCATCCGCTGCCTCCACCCACCTCCGCTTCCGCCTCCAACAACGTTGTCAGAGGTGGCCGAAGGCAGAGGTAGCGGCGACAGTGCTGGTGGTCATTTCTCTACCCACCGCCACTGCCACCTCTGTCTCCACCCATCTTCGGCAGCGTTGTTGGAGGTGGCGGCATTGGACAGAAAAACCACCAGTGCTGCCACTGCCACCTCTGCCTCTGCTCACCTCTAAAAGCATTGCCGGAGGCAGAGGCAGAGGTGGGCGGAGGCGGTAGCGAACAGCGATGGCGGGTAGTGGCGGGTGGCGGTAGACAACAGTTCCGGTGAACAAATGGAAAGAAGAAGAAGATGAATAGTATTTTTATACTTTATTGATATTACTTTTAAAAAGTAAACATATTTTTAAATATATTACTTTTATTAATATTAAACTCCAAAAATTGATGATCAATTTAACGATTGACGAAGGAGCCTATGACAATAATATATACATATATATTTAAGACCTTGACCTACTCAGCTAAGTAACATATCGATATCATGGGTGATCAAGACATCTGACCTACTTTTATTTGGCAGCAAGGTGCCAAAGAGTTGGTTGGTAAGATCTCCTGTTTGAGGGACGGACCTGCATTAGCGTTAGAGGTCCCATGACTCAGCGACCTGGGCTGGATTTGTACTTGGGCCAGGAAATTTCCACCAGGACTAGCCCATTAACAGTTGGGAATATGGGCTTGCACGAGAGAGAGAGAGAGAGAGACAAACCTAAGTGCCGCCGAGCAATGGCGGCGTGCAGAGGTGTCTGACCATTTGGACCTCCATAGATGCCTTGAGAAGTATCTTGCAATGGAAACTGCAACATCTGCTGCACAAAATCGAGCAATCCACGGTCAGCAGCCAAATAAAGTGGGGACTCGCCGCTTCTGTTGACGGTGAATGCCGACCGGGGGTCATGCTTCATCAACACCTCCACCACCGCACGGTGCCGTCCTCGAACAGCTTCGTGCAGGGGTGTGTTCCCCTCTATATTTGGTACTCTCAATAGAACATTCGCATCACCTTCATCTTCAGCATTGTTCATGGTGTCTGTGGAAAATGAACAAATGAATTGTGTCGCCCAGTCAATGAGAAACGCGACCACAGATATATTTCCAGTTCTCGCAGCGATATGCAGTGCAGTGTCTCCCCTGAAGTTCTTCTTTTCGATTGCATCTGGACAATATCGGTAGATCAGTTCCACCAGGGCGTTACTGTCAAAGCTCGCGGCAATATGAAGGACTGTGTTACGTTTTGGCCGGCTCAATTGCAGGAGGATGCCCGGTTTTTCTTCTGCTAGTTGCCGGAGGATATGGACTTTGCCTGTCGTTACTGCCTCGTACAATTTAGGATCCATACTGTAAATGTTTCCTCTCTCTCTCTCTCTCTCTCAACCTCAACCCCTGCTAGGGATTCGTGGACAGAACTCCTTGTACCAGTAGCAACTGTCGTGTTGGGAATTTGATCCGAAATCTACCACCAGAAGGTTCGCTCTCAATATTCCTCTCTCTGAATTTAGCACTCGGCCACTGTCCGAGACTCTGAGTTATGAGTTGCTTGTTGACCATATAGACGGCTCCACATCTGTTCAGTTTTCGTGTGTGTGTGTGTGTTTTTGACAGGTAAATCAAAATATATTAAACTACAGAAAGACTTACGAACGAGTTTACAGGAGGAAGAAAGGAGGGATAAAAAGAAAATAAAACACGATCCTGCACTGTGTTTTTACACCATTTAGCGAGATCATGTGCAGGAACATTCCCAAATGGTTCTGATTCCCAAATGCAGGACAAAGCATATCACTATATGATTTTTATTCAGTTGGTGGGCCAACAAGATTTCTTTATTGATTGTGTGTGTGTTGTAAAATATTAAAGAGAGAGCAAATGGAACTTATCGGTAATGGCTTTCATTTGCTAATGTTGCAATGATTTGAAGTTGTTACAGGAACTCAAAATTGGAAATTGCAAGAATATGGAGGGTTGACTCGTGCCACTTGGTCACTCTCCTTAAAATCGTATTTGTCCCCTACGGTGCAACTGAGTAATCGCAAACCAATCGCCAAGATAAAATAAATTGCAGGCCACTGGTAGGCATACACCCGCTTACCAGACCTCTGTGAACCACTGAAGATTGATGCTCAAATTTCTTAGAGAAAAGAAAGTCAAAATGGTGTGTATTTTTTCTTTTAAATTCAGATATTCCAATCTTTGCTAGGCAGTCCCAAACCCTTAGATAGTTCAAACTACGTTTTCTGTTATGCCAAAGTTCAAAGGGAATCTGTCATTTCTTCTTACGTGGTATTCTATTATATAAGTGATACGCCATTAGAATTGCTTCCCCCCACAAATTCATAGATGCATCTGAACTAATTAGCATTGCATTCATCATTTCTTTTAGTATTCTGTTAAGTCTTTCTACAACTCCATTAAATTCAGATTGATAGGGAGCTGTGGTTTCACATATGATTCCATTTTCTTCAAAGAATTTTCTAATGGTTTGTCTATCATATTCAGTTCATCTATCTATTCTAAGTCTTTTTATTTTCTTTCCTAATTGATTTTCTACTTCATTTTTTGTAGTTTATAAAAGCTTGATCGGCCTCATCTTTTGATCTAATTATAACTGCTTTTGCATATATAGAGAAGTCATCTGTAAATGTTATATAGTATCTTTTTTTTCATCTAGCTTCATAACATTTAAGTTCTCCTGGAGCACTATGTATAAATTGTAACAATTCAGTTTCTCTCTGTATACTTTTATGATGTTTCTTAGTAAATTTTGCTTCTACACATATTTGGCATTTTTCATTTGTAAAATTAATAGGAACATTCAAAACTTCTAATTTATATAAGCGTTTTAAATAAAGAGCACTATGATGTCCTAGTCTAGCATGCCAAATATCAAAAGATTCAACAATATATGCAAAAGAAGAAGCAATTTTATTCATAATAATATCAGAGATGTTCAGTACAAATATTCCACCAGCATTTACCATTTTCAACAAATACATTATTTTTAGTCAACACGGCCTTGTCTGCTTCAAATGTGAGTTTTAGTCCTACTTTGTTGAGGAGTGCTCCCAATACCAAGTTCGGTTGGATCTCCAGCACATACAGTACATCATTCAGCATTAGGATTTTTCTTGAAGTCAATTTCAGGAGCACTTTTCCTTTGCCGATGACTTTCGAAGTTTATGAATTTTCCATGAAAACTTGCTCTCCTTCAGATAGAGTTGTATACTCGTAGAAGGAATCGTGATCTCCAAAGATGTGCTTGGTAGCACCAGTTTCCAGTACCCACTCATTCGGCTTATCAAATAAGTTTACCTCATTTACCACTATTGCGATAACATCCTCAGTCAAATTGACTTTCGGTTTCCCAAATTCCTTCTTCTTTCGGTACCGACAGTCCTTGTAATGTCCGGGTTTGCCACATACATAGCAGTTCCCTTTCTTTTGTTGTTTATTGAATTTCTGATCATTTTTCACATTGAAGTTCATTTTGAGTTTTGTAGTCTTTTCTTCCACCAGATTGGTTTTGGAAAACTGGTCCTCATCTTTCTTTCTATTCTTTTCTTCAATCTTAATTCGGACTACTACTTAGTCTAAAGTAATTCTTGTATTTCATACTAGTCTTGAAATCATTCCATGTATGTGGTAGTTTCTCTATGAGAGAATCGGCAATAAATTCATCTGGCAGTACCATGCCTTCTTTTGTTAGTTCCCCCACAAGAACCTGGAACTCATCTATTTGAGCAAACACATCCAAGCCTTCTTTCATAGTGAAGTGCAGGAAGTTGGCAATTACTATTTCTTGTTTCCAACATTTTCTAGAGCATACTTAGTGCTCAAAGCATTCCAGATTTCATAGGCATGATTGTAGGAACAATATACATTGTATAGTTCATTGGACAAGTAGTTTAGGATATGGTTGGTGCAGAGGTGGTCGGCTGTTGTCCAATGTTCTGCAACAACAGAACAGGCTAGTTCATCCATGTTTAATGGGTTTGGTTCAGTCAAAGTGAAAGTTACCCCTAACTATTCTAAGGCAAACAGCAGGCATTGTCTCCAACGCTTGTAGTTTGTTCCATTGAAGGGCTCAATTTTAGAGAAATCAGGAATCGTTGATAGTATCCGATTCCTCATAAAGAGGTTAGCAGAGATAGGTTCCATAAATACGGTTTTAAGAATGTTGTAAAATATTAAAGAGAGAGCAAATGGAATTTATCGGTAATCGCTTTTCTTTGTCGATGTTATCGTGATTTGAAGTTGTTGCAAGAACTCAAAACTGGAAATTGCAGAAAGATGGAGGGCTGAGTCGTGCCACTTGGTCACTCTCCTTAAAACCGTATTTACCCCCTATGGTGCAGTCAGGTGATCACAAACCGGTCACCAAGATAAAACAGCCCACAGGCCACTGGTAGGTGTGCACTCGCTTACCAGACCTCTGCGAACCACTGAAGATTGATGCCAAGATAAAACACCCATGCCCACACCCATGACCCGACCTGGCTCGGCTCGGCTCGGCTCAGCTAGGGGTACGCGTCAAAAAAGCACACCCGACCCCCCTCACATGCATGGAATATCTATAGTCCTCTCCTCCTATGGGTCCCTACCCATAAAGGGAGCAAAACTACAAATATACTCTACTCCCACATCTTTCCCAAGCAATGTGGGACAATGAGTCATTCAAGGGAGGAAAGGACAAAAATAAAAGAGGGAGGAGAGAGATTATTGTAAATTTGAATCTCCTCCAACATTGCATACAGTTCAGCTTCTTCAATTGAGCTCAAAATAATTCTTCCTTCTGCAATTTGCAAGCATTCTAACTAATTTGTTAGACAAATAATTTCAAAGGAAAACAAAGAGGAAGAGATTTTCCCAACATCAGTAAAAATAATACAATCAGTTTGAGCCTTAAAGATAAATAGTCAGTTGCAAGGAAGAATTTTGGGGTGGATTCATTAAAGTCTGATTATTAAGATGAGAGAAAATAGAATTTGTCTTGTCAATAATCCACGTGTTGGAGACAACTGAGTCTTTGAAAACCTTTTTATTCCGAGCAAACCAGACATAGTATAAAGCAACTGCATACCAGCTCAAAGTGTGAATGAGGTCCTCTTTGTGAGTAAAATGCTAGGCAAATAACATAGATTAGACAAAGGTACACTCTACGAAAAGGTGGTTTGTGGTTTTTTGGTAAGTTTGGCAGAATACGCAGGATTGATCCTGTTGAGAGGAAAAAAATTAGCTTTTACTGGAAGATAATAAGTTGATAACGGGGTGGACAAAGTAGCTGCCAAATGATCTTGACACAGGAAGTTAAGGATTGGTTCAAAGAGGGTAGGTTTTCCTGACTTAGATTCTTGTAAGCTTTGGAAGTGGAATACTTCCTAGTGATATGGCCGGTCCAGATCTAGTGATTGGAAATATTATTTGGTAAAATTGGGGTAGGTTGAATATCCATAGATTGAGAAAGATCAAAAAGAGAGTGAATGAGTGACGAATTCCAAGGTCCATTTTGGATTAGATCAGTAAAAGTCAGAGATTGAAAATCTAAATTTAGTGGTTGTTGAATCATCCGAAAAGTATGATTGACTTGGATCTAGGGGACTTGAGCAGCCAAATGAGGAGAATCTATGGATACTAGATAACCCACTTCATGAAATAAGAGTTGAAGTTTAGGAACTATTGATTTCTAGAACAAAGAACTTGATTTAGGGATTTTCTGTGGAAAAAGTTCATTGGTAGGAAAATATTTGGATTTCCAAATTTGGACCCACCACTTATGTTGTTCATTTAGATATCTCCAAGCCAATTTCTTTAAAAATATAAGATTTACCAACTTTATATCACGAAAACCCAGTCCTCCATGAGATTTTGGGAGAGAGTTTTGCCCATGAACACCAGTGATAAGGGTAAGAATTATAAATTGTTTTCCCCCACCAAAAGTTTTTAATGAGAGAGTCAATGGCCGAGATCATCTTCTGGGGAAGTTGAACTACAGACATGACATGATTGGGAATGGAATGGAGTACTGATTGAATAAGGACTCATTTGCCTACCTGACTGATCGAAGAGGCCTTCCAAGAATTAAGCTTAGTTTCATATTATCTAGGAGGAAGGAAAGTTGATTATGTTTTTTGCATCCCCAAAGCAAAGGAAGTCCTAGATATTTGGAATTTTGAGGAAGGGTTCTCATATGTAATTGTCTCCTAATCATCCGTTGGTGATGATGATGAAAAATTTTACTAAAATAGATTCTAGATTTATCTAAGTTGATAAGTTGGCCCGAACTCATTTGAAAGAGGTCTAAAATATTTTTGAGATTGTCTAATTCCTTCCGGTGCCCTCTGATGAAGAGAAGAATATCATCAACAAAAAGGATATGAGAAATTGAAGGGGCTCCTAGAGTTAACTGAATTCCTTTAAGTTGATTTTCATATTCAGCTTTAATAAGTAATCTAGAAAGGCATTTCATAGCTAGAATGAAAAGATAGAGGGATAGGGGTCCCCTTGTCTTAAACCTCAGGAAGGTACAAATTTGCCTTCAAAAGAGTCATTGATAAGGATAGAATAGGAGACATAAGAGATATATTCATGGATGATGTGGCAAAAATCTTGTGAAAAACCTAGGGCTTTGAGAACTTCTAGGAGGAAAGGCCATTCTAATCTGTTGTAAGCTTTTGTCATCTACCTCAATAGCTACATAGCCTGGACCCCTTTTGTGATGATTTAGGAAATGGAACATTTAATGGGCAATGGTTGTATTATCTATTATCTGTCCACCTGGGATAAAGGTTGATTGATTCGGAAATATACTCTTGTCAAGGATTTGACGTAGCTTATTAGATAGAATTTTAGAAATGATTTTGTACAAGACATTGCAAAGACTGATAGGACGAAAGTACTGAACCTTAGTACTATTTTCTTTCTTTGGGATAAGACAAAGGAAGGTATGATTCAATCTTCTCAAGAGTTTCTTATTTTGGAAATACTCTTTGGCAAAATTGATAATTTCTAGGCCCATTCCCATCCAAAATTCTTTATAAATTAAGGCAGGAATGCCATCAGGTCTAGGAGATTTTCAGCTGCCTATACTGCAAGTAGCAAATTTAATTTCATCTTCAGAAGGAATTGCTGTCAGGATGTGATTTTCTACCTCAGTAATGACAGGATTTATTAGGTTGGAGATAAAGGAAAAATCAGGAGAAGATTGGTGGGAATAAAGTTCTTTAAAATAGGAAATGAAAACATTAACCATTCCATGATGATTTGTTATCCAAGATCCTTGGCTATTTTTTATCCCTTGGATTTCATTTCTCCTCTGGCGGCAGATAGTACTCCTATGGAAAAAATGGGTGTTCCTGTCTCCCAAATTAAACCAGAGTAGTCGAGATCTTTGTCTTCAAAAACGTTCAATTTGATTTTGAATGTCATCAAATTGTTTATAAAGAGACCTCAAAAGATTTTAATCCCAGAGAGTAGATTGTTCTGCTTGGATTATTTGGGATTCCAATTGGTTCAGTTTACTTATTGGATTAGCAAAATGAGATTTCCTCCAACTAATCAGATTTTGCTTAATCTGATCCATTTTATCAAAGATATGGAAAACTACATACCCTGAGGAGTGAAAGGATGAGAGATACATCATATGAATGGCCAAACCCTACAGGTAGGTTAGGCGAAATTTCAAAAATTTCTCTCTCCCATGTGGAAATCACATTCCCTATTTTAGAAAACTACATTTTCAATGATCAATCTTGAGCCTAAACCGAAACAGATCTGAAACCAAATGGTAGGAGAGGGATATACCTGATACGGAATAACAGTAACTCCCAATGAAGGTGTTCACACCCAAGGAAAATGTTAAAGACTGCTCTCACTGAAGATGACATAGTGTAGGGTGGAGCAGAATCAGTAGGTGGTTCTTCAACAAGAACCGAACTCTTCAGCAAGAATTCGATGGAGGGTGAGTGAGCACGACTTTAGATCAATTTTTCACCAAAAACTGATATCAATAACATTTCTTGATCGCTCCTACAGGTGGAGATCGAACTGGCAATGGTCATAGCAATAAAAGGAGGTGGGAGGTTCAGACCTAGTAGGAGGATCGGTATTTTTCGCTAGATTTGGCATGTTTACAAAGTCTCAAAAAGAGGGACGAATCTAGTTTCTGTGCATGGGGAGTTCCACACGGAGCCAAGGGCCGTGGAGGTGCATGGATCACTTGTTAAAATATTGATCATAAGTTTGTCCAATGATGAAGGGAAGGGGTTGAGAACAACGCCGATACATATGACCTACTCTGCCGCATAGGTAGTAGGCATTGGGAAGATCTTCATAACGAAAGACTACCTAGTGGGTTGCACTAAAGAAAGATCCAGTCTTCAAAGGCTGATTAACTGTAACTAGAACTTTGGCACGAATATAATTTTGGATTATTGAGATTTGATGAGTAGGACCTATTTGTTCAAAAATCGGGTGACCAACACCAACAGCTAAAGTTTCATAAGGAATATCATGAAGTGGAACCTAGATTTCTATTTGGTTTAGTTGCCATTCAAACTGGGGACGTCCCGGAACCCAAGGTTTTAAGATAATCCATTGGGCATCCAATTGCTAGGGTTTATTATCTCGGATACAAATAAAATCATTTTCAAACCTGAAACATAAACGAAAATGGCCCCGTTTCAACAGGGCCAGAAGAAGACGATCAACATCCAGACGCCAAAGATTATAAATTCCTTCTTCCAATTCCAAGAACCGGTCTGTAAGACGAGAAAATAAGCGACATATGAAAGAGAAATGCCAGTCATCATGCAAGTTTTGGGGAATATGGGATCGGATATTGACCAAGTCAATCCCAGGAATAGGATTAGCCTGGAGCATGTTCTGGAAAGCTTCGTTAAGGGCATCTAGGTTCTCCATTTTCACAGTAATGCAAATATGTACAATGCAAATATATACAAAATAATACAAAACATAAGGTTTTGTGCTCTACATATTTGCATTTGTACTCCTTCCAAATTGAGGCTTTACATCTTATTATCAATATAAATATGCATTGGTCTGTCATTTGCCAATACATAAACATAATGTTGCCAAACATAGGCAAAAGTGAAGCAAAGTGCAAATTTACCTTGAACCATGATTTACACTCCATTTGCATCATTTCCGAACACAGTCCTAGGGAAAACCCGTCCAATGAGAGCTGAACATGCCACCCTCCCCTCTTTCTTTTAAAACTCAAAGATTATCAAAAATAATTAACCCACTTAGTCCATCTCTTCTTCTCCTCCCTCCCAAGTCCCACCATCTCTTCATAGCACCAAGAAACAGCCCGAATCGCACTGCCATTGGAAATGGCTCTATAACCATCGTCGCTGTCGGAGCAACCCTCGCATCCTCTCTCTATCTCTTCTATTCTCCTCCCTCAACCGTTGGAGACGGCAAAGCTCTATCGTCCATGCATATTTGATGAACTAATAATCCAAACCACATCAGCTCATGAATTTACTAAAAGCAAGGTCCATCATCCAGCTTGGGCAATGGATAGAAATATTATCAGCAGTTTATACACATTTCCAAAATTGTATTATAGTGCTCAACAAGAAACTTTCAGAGATAAAATATTCCATTTTGATTAGAAGGGCCATGGCTTATAATATATATATATATATATATATATATTTATTTATTTATTTATTTATTTATTTATATATTTTTTTTCTAGTTGCTATTTGAAATTTTGAATTGATATTGAAAAGGGTGAACGTCGACAATTAGAAGAAGCTAAGAGATTACTGTCGACAACAATGGGAGATTAAATTTGACTTGGGAAATGAGGAGAGGGATGATATATGACAACTTCTTAACATGAAGCCAAGTGAAGGACAGAGTAGTTCGACACACATCAAAATATGTGATTGCCATTTGTTGCACTCTAGATCTGCTAGGTTACTCATATGTTAAAGAGAAAAATCCAAACATTTGTATTGTGCAAATGGTAGTGTTTCAGTTTGAGACGACTAGGTTTAATAATACTAAACTCGAGTCTGGAATTCCTAAATTGCTATAATTCTATTGCGTTTTATTCGCACTTTCATTCACTTTGTGACAAGTATCCCAAAGGGTTGTAGTGGCAAGCCTTGCCGTCTTCAATAGCTGAGGGAGGAGAAGAGAAGAGAGAGGGGGTGTGAGGGTTGCAGCGATGAGCCTTGTCATCTACGACAGTTGAGGGTGGAAAAGAGAAGAAAGAGGGGATGTGAGGGTTCACGACAGTGAGATCAGCACTGTGTTTTGGTGAGGGTGAAGGGGAGGTCACATCCTCTGCATCGTGGTTGTAGAAAAAACTCTGCAACCACAAATGCAAATTTAACATGTCATTGGTTAGTAATGGAGGTGTGGAAGCCTGAAACTAACGATCGTTCTTTTATTCTATTATTTTTACTATATTCTGAAAAAACCCGCTAATCTTTTTTCGGCTCTTCCTCTCTGCCCCCTTTCTTTCTCTTGCCCTTCCTCTTGCTTAGGAGTTCACATCGTTTGCACAGCACTCCTTTTTCTCGCCCTCCCTGTTCCACACCGACCACCAGTGACGGTTGTTCCACCGGACACTGACCGTCGGTGACGATTACTCTCTCTCTCTCTCTCTCTCTCCTAGTTTTCTTGTTTCCTCGTCTTCCCTCTTCCTCCGAATCAAAAACCCAGCACTCCGTCTGGGCCGCCACTGTAATCACCAATGCTACTACAACCACCGAGCATCGAACAAAGTATGAACAACATATTAAAATGTTAACCGCTAATGATTTTGAACCCTGAAACACTAGCTACTATCTTGTTTCCCTTGTTAGTTATTTGCTGCAATAATTTAGGGATCAAGATTTTTGCTTTTTTTCTAACAAATTTTGCTTCTCCATATTGAACCGTTATACCTAAACTGGTATTTTTTTTTGCTTCACTATATGCATACCTGATTTTAGTTGTTCAATGTTCATCCCAATTATCTTCCCATTGATGTGTTACATCAAACCCTTATTCCTTCTCATCACTATATGCATACCTGATTTTAGTTGTTCAATGTTCATCCCAATTATCTTCCCATTGATGTGTTACATCAAACCCTTATTCCTTCTCATCCCACTCTGCTATAAATACCAATAATATTTCTCTATGATTTTTAAAAGAAGTTGGTTGAATGTTGGGATTTGGGAGGGTTGCTTCATGCTAGGGTTTGGGTTGAATGATGGTTGAATGCACCCATCATTGAATTTGGTCTAGTTTAATACTAGTTTGATTATATTTCATGTTTAACAGATTGTTTATGTTTATGATATTATACGAACTTGTCAAATGAAATACCTAATCTACCAAATTCCTTAATTATTGACCATTTCAGAAATGACCCAATTCTATATACTTCTAAGCTTACCAACTTCCTAGATGACTGTGTGTTGACTTGTTGCAAAGATACTTAAACTTGGCCAACCACCTAAATCTTTCTTATTCTTTCTTTAGTTTCATACTTGTAACAGGTTATATACTCCTCTAATCTCAACTGTAAATTCATTTTTGTTGAATTCTTTATAGAGGAAGTTGAATTCAACCAAAACAATAATCTTTAATTTGTTTTTTTCTTAAGTTTTCCTTATCTTTTATTTTGTACCTGATTTTGGTGTATAGAGTAAAAAGCAATGTATTAATATCTATGGAGAGGAATCTCAATATATATATTGAAGCATCATGATTGGTCTGTGCATCCATGCAGCCATGGGATTCTGGTCAATACACATGGGAATGAAAGATTATTAAATGTCTCCTTTGGGTTGTGTTTGGTTAATACACAATTCTGATGACTGTGTCAAGACGTTGAAGAACCTATAATATACAAACTAGTTCTTAAGTAAGAGCTGATTTTGAACTTTTTATAATTTTTTGGCATTTTGACCTATAAATTTGAAAAATGGTTCCAACAGTATAGATAGGAACTTCAAGATGTGTGTATATCCAAATCTAACATCTAAATTCCAAGCTGAAACTTTAAAACCCACTTTTCTTTAACGAATGTTTATTCTTGTTGACCAGATTAGTTAGCTTTGTTGTGATTGAATCATGTTTGTGTATGTGAGTCTGTGACTATATGGATCATTAATCATTATAAGTGAAAGATGAAAAGCATTCGGAGATAAGAGCATTTCGGTAATGCTTCTAAATAAATCATTAATTGCTATCATCGAATGTTGTCAATTACGTATTAATTACTTATTTATTAATCTGCATGATTATTTTTCTTAAGTAATAATTTGTAATTACATATGAATGTAAAAAATAGCCATTTCTCAAATGTTACAGCATTCAGGTACCCAGACAATAACATTTGTCAATCAGGTACCCAGACAATAACATTTGTCAATGGATGGAACTTAACAAAGAAAGGTAAAAGAAGAGAATAGCTCCTTTTTCTCATATCGATAGGTTGTCACTTTTCAGGTTTTTAGCCTTGAGATTGGCATCTAATTCATATGCCCCCTTCACCAGTAAATTGCTGCCCATCATGATCATCTGATTGCAACCCTTCATCATCTAATGGGGCCAATTATATTAATTGGTGGAATTGAATACTCATTAGTCAAATAGAGTCCCACCTAGTATGTATGGACTTCACCAAAGTCGTTATCCAATTGTAGCCGAAAAACAAAGAAGTACACTACATTTTAACTTGTTGTTCGTGCTTTGTCTGATACCCGATGGTTGTAGTAGCATCGGTGATTGCAGTGACGACCCAAACAGAGAGAGTGTTGGGTTGTTGATTTGGAGGAAGAGGTAAGAAGAGGAAACAAGGAAACTAGGAGAGAGAGAGAGAGAGAGAGAGAGAGAGAGAGGAGTAACCGTCACTGGCAGTCGATGCCCAGTGGTGTAACCATCACCAGTGGTCGGTGTGGAACAGGGAGGGTGAGAGAAAAGAGTGTTGAGCAGATGATATAAACTCCTAATCAGCAAGAGGGAAGACGAGAGAAAGAAAGGAGTATTGGACTACTGACAAGTTTTTCAAAACATAGTAAAATTAATAAAATAAAATAAAAAAATGGTTGTTAGTTTCAGCCTTCCATATCTCCATTACGAACCAATGACGTGTTAAATTTGCATTGGTGGTTGCAGAGTTTTTTCTTCAACCACAACGTAGAGGATGTGACCTCGGTGAAGGGGGAATAGAAGGAGAAGAGAATAGAAGGTTAATTGTATTTGATTAAATTTTGGAGTCCAAACTGCCGCTAGGTCTGAACTACGTCAGATTCAAATGAGTTTGGGAGAGGATGGCGTGTTTGGTCCCCATTGGATGAGACAGAAAAATTTGTCCCTAGTAGGGTATAGACAATGCAAACCCAATCATGCCACAATAAATCATAAATTATTTTTATAACAAAAAATAAAAATAAAAAAAAACTTACCAATTATGACTACAAGTTATGAGCCTCTTCATTGTTATAGGCCAAATACAAGATAAATCTTACATGACCTACCTTGTTTCTTCCATGTGGAGAGATAATATGGAACGTTTGAACCACCCTTGTAGGGGAGCCCTTAGATTAGCTAGGTGTTCTATCCTCCGATCCATATAAATCCTACATGACCTACATTGTTTCTTCCATGTGGAAAGATAATATGGAACATTTGAACCATCCTTGTAGGGGAGCCCTTAGATTAGCCAGGTGTTCGATCTTCCGATCCACATCAACACTATATACATTGCATAATTACATTAATGGTTTTACCCCTAACAAATATTAGTTGTCCACAAAGTTGATATTAATTTTAATATGAATGTTATCCAAAGAATGGCTTAAATTGGTATGTACTTTTAAGGCCATGTTCATTTTTGGTAAGTTATTTACTCGGGTAAGTGCATTTACCCATGTTATTTTCTTTTTCTAGGTAAATAAGGTAATAATCATTTTAGCCATAAAAATTCATTATTAAAATGGATATTTTTGTCCCATTCAAGTGTTGGAAACTTCCCCCCAGGGGGGGGGGGGGGGGGGGGGGGGGGGAAGTTATTTACCCACTTAGGAGATGGGTATCACTTACCTAAAAAAATAAACTTCCAGGCCTTGTTCGCTTTTCGGTAAATTACTTACCCGGGTAAATGCAATTACCTAGGTAAGTTTTTCCTGGGAAACACTTACCCAGTTAAGTTTATTTACCCATGTTCTTTTATTTCCCAAGTAAATAAGACAACGACCATTTTAACCATAGAAAATCCATTATTAAAAAGGACATTTTTGTCTCATTCAAGTGTTGGCAACTTTCCCCCTATGTGGGAAAGTTATTTACCCACCTAAGAGATGGGTATCACTTTCCTGGGTAAGTGATACCTAGGAATATAAACTTTCCCTGGTCCCCATATAAAGCTAAAAAAAAAACATGAGATTCTTGGTCAATGGGAACCAAAATCCCATTAGCCAACTTTCCCCCCTCTCCAAATCCAAAAAAAGAGTGCCCCTTCAAATGGTGATACCCAAGAAAATAAACTTTCCCTGATCCCACACTAATCTGAAAATGAACATGGGACTCTTGGTCAATGGGATTTTATTTCCCATTGACCAACTTTCCCCCTTTCAAAATCCATAAAAAGAACACCCCTAAGTGTCGGGGGCCAAGATTTGCCCCATTGATAGAGATCAGCCAGGCAATCAGGCACCATGCATTGTTTCACCCAGTACATACAATATTTTCTTGGCATTGCCACCCCATCAATTGAATCCCTTGAAACTGTGTTAAAATAATAATTTGGTAACATAAATTCTAAAAATTAGTAGACAAATAGTTAATCTCAATTCTTTTGAAGTTGGGTTATGGGTGAGGCTTGAGGATTGGGATTGTGAAACATGAATCCAGTTTAACTTTAGGTTGTGTTAAGGTTGAGCCTTTGTACAATCCAATTCAATCTGAATGTAACATGTTTTTCATATATATTTTTCATCAACATCCATGCCTTATCCCAACTATATGAAGTTAAATACATAAATCCTATTTGATTTATGTAACATACATTCAAATTTGATTTGATTAAAATATGAATTAAAATACAATTATAAATTTAAATATGAATCAAAAAATAATATTTTAAATAAAAAGATAAATCTATATAAAACCCATATCAAAATTAAATTATAGAAAGCAAATATTCCAATATAAATGAATCGAATTGGATTAAATTTGTTCCATGTCTAATGTCATATAAATATTGTACTCTTAAAGCACCATGACTTTGTCTTTGTACATATGATAATGCCAAAAGTCAATTATTCTTAGTCTTATATACCAATGTCATATAAGTATTGAACATTCGAACCAATGGACAAACCCAGCCCAAAGCCATCAAGTTGCATTAGGATTAGGGATAGGAATTAACAACACAGGTTGGATTTAATCTGAGCCGTCCTAGCTTGACATGCATCCGTGGTTCGGCCTATGGTTATACCAACTCTTATAGATGAGGAATACACAAATTGGATCAGATCTATACAATTTCAGCGGACGAATTAAGCAAAATGTTTGGGTAATGGGGTCTTGAATTGGAATCAGAATGGATCATTCCGTATCCAACCACCATTTTCATTCTTGGTGGAATGGCATTTTCCCATTTAAGGGAATGATCATTCCTTCACCTTCTCTTGGGAATGAAAATCTATTATAGTTGATTCTGATTCCAATTTCTAATTCACATCTAAATCAAACATGTGTGAGGAATATACCATTTTGATTCAAATTTCGATAGATCTTTATTCTAATTCCAACTATGAACCAAATAGAGGAATTGGAATCAGAATCAAAATTCCCTAGAAAACGAGACTGGAATGGTCTATTTCCATGGTCTATTTCCATGGTCTATTTCTATGGTCTATTTAGTTCAAACAGGAATTGAAATTTGAATTGGAACAAGCTGGAATGGGATTTCATTTGCAAGAGAGGGGGAGCGAATAGTCATTCCATCAATGGGGGGAATGCCATTCCATTAGAAATGGGAGTGCGATTTCGATTCCACCCAACCAAATAGTTAGAATTAAAATGTCTAACTCTGAATCTAGACACCTATTCCTGTGAACCAAATGAACGGTTCAAAACATGGTTTTAAAATACGGTGACGCAAGGTGTAATCAACCATGGTTTTGAAAACCAGACCAGAAAAATCAAGAACCGGACAAATAACCAATTCCATTTCACCCTAAAACCACTTTTTGGCCAAAAACCGTTGATTTAATCAGAGCGGACCATCTATTCGAACCTAATGATTGGACTGTCCAACCCGGGAAATGATTCCATAATGATTCCCTACCCAGTCCAGTTTTAAAATCCTTGAGTCAAATTACCTTGCCTTAACCATCTTATAGGCGCTATATCCTCAAGTTCTGGCAGGTACACGACCTTGTGTCTCAAATTGATGAGGCATCCACCCCATATAAATAGCACTAAATTAGGAAAAATGAAAATTTTAAAACAATATATTTAGGCACTCCTCAAATTTTTAAGAATCCCTCATCATTTTTTTAATATAAATAAAATATAACAATTTAAATTCAAAATTATTTGAAACATCAATATAAAAAACAAAAATCTCTTTGCTTTTCTTTATAATTGCATATCCACTATATTTAGAATTGTAATATGGGTTGTGCGCAACACGACACAGTTGCTAGGTTGCGGAGGGGACCGGGCCACCAAGGCATGGCCCAACAACACGAAACATGGGCTGCCTCTACATTATTCAGATATTGATCTGGCATGCATGTTAGCCATTGGGGGCCCAACGGCCATATTTGCCTTTTGGGGGTATTTTCACTAAAATACTCCCAACTATAAACCACCACTATGGGCATTTATGTATTTTGGATAATGGGGCAAAAAATTACTTAAATGCCTCAATAGTATATAACAACTAGTTTTAAGGGGTATTTAAGTCAAATAACATATAACCCTTAAAAGTGATCAAAATATCCCCCTGTAAATCCATAAATAACTAGTTTTTTAGAGTATTTTGGTCAAATCAAACCCCTAGTTCCTATAAATATCCCTACCCACCCTCATTCTCACCAAAACAACTCTCATAATCTATTACTCTCTACAATCTACATATCACGTCACTTGAAAGTGATAGTGGAAAATAAAATTCAATCAATAATAAGCAAAGGAAGGCAACAATCAACTGCCACCGCTTAATCAAGTTCATCATTTAGTGAACTTCAATTTTATTTGCAATAATCAAGTATGTCCTACTACCTCAACATAGAGGAATTTGACAAAGTTGATGTTTTATCCTGGTGGAGAGAAAATGGAAAAAAAAATTCACCATCGCACATCTATATCCTAACCCCTTTCGTGTCAACAATTGCGTTAGAGTATTGCTTTCTTTTGTAGGCAATCAGGTTATGGACAACAAGAGGAAAAACTGGTTTGATCAATCTTTAGAGATATGCATATACTTGAAGGATTGGCTATATGCAAAAGATAGGCTATAAAACAAAATGAGGACATGACACCTCAATTAGGGGTGAGCCAAAAAAAAACTGAACTAACCGAAACCGAACTGAAAAATTGGTGGTGTTTTTAAAAAACCGAAGGTACTAGTTCAGTTTTGGTTAACTAATATAGAAAACCGACGGTTAATCGAACCAACCAGTATACATATATTTCTATATATTTTATATATATTTATGTATATTATATATTATATATATTTTTTATATATTATAAATTAAGAAATATGCAATATATATTTATAATATATGATATATTATTTATTATGTAAAATATAATATTTTATATATATTTATATATTTTTTCATAATATATATTGTAAAAATAAAAAACCGAAAAACCAATGAATCAAACTAACAGTTAACCGAACTGGTCAATCGGTTAACTGATAGGTTTCAATTAATTTTTGGTTATCGGTTTTTCAAAAACTGGTACTACCGGTTTGGTTACAAAAAATGCCCTATGGTTTGGTTAACCGAACTATGAGCACCCCTAACCTCAATTGATAGTTCACCAAATACAGATAATGGAGGTGGAACTTGAAAATTCATTGAATCCAATATTTATGTATTTTTTTATTTTTATTTTCAATTTTATTTGAAAATTATTTATAATATTTTCCATTCATCCAATCCTAGTGTATTTTTTTTATTTTCAACTTTATCATTTCGTTAACTCAATCCCATTGTATTATTTTTCAATGTATTCTTTTATCTTTTTTTTGTATTGGTTAAAATTGAAATGAAATAACATTTTCACAATATTTTTCCAACTTATTGCCTATTATTCATGTTAATTTTCTGATGTTCTATATTATTTTTTCATTTTTTTTTTCTAATTGTTCTTAGTTTAGGAAAAGAAAAAAGCAAAAAGGCATGACCCAGGCTTAGCCTGCCATGCCCCAATTCCTCAGGCCTAACACAACAGGGAACCGGTTCATGGGCCATGTTGGTCCTGAAAAAACCAAAAAGGCTTGGCCTTCCATGCCCCAATTTCTTAGGCTTGACACAACAGGGAACCAGGTCATGGGTCATGTTGGGCCTGACCTGGGAGGGGGACAATGCCACCTAAGCACAACCTACCAAGGCCCAAAGCCCAACCTGACACAACATGAGTTGCATCGAGGCCACTTATAGTCCATGTCATGGTAAGACGACATAGCCCACATTACAACTCTAACTATATTACTTGATGTACCGTGTGTGAAAAATGGCATATCCACCCCACATGTTCACCCATGACATGTAGGCTCCATTTGTTTTTCGAGGAGGGGGGAGGGAGAGAAGTTGGCCAGTGGAAAAGTTGTTCTCATTGATCAATAACCCCATGTGCACTTTTCGGTAATTATAGCCTTGTGTGCCTCACGGTAAATTGCTTTTTCAATGGGTATAGGGTAAGTGATATGCATCTTCAATGTAGGTAAGTAATTTTTCCACTTTGATGGGGGGATAAAAATGCTCAATTTTTTAACTTACTTGGGAAACACTTTTGATCAAAATAGCAAAAGTAAATGCATTTACCCAAAAACAAATAGACCCATAATAGTAGGATCCACCAATTTATAAACTAAAAATAATAGTTACGGTTTCTTTTTAAACTAAATAAAACATCAATGTAATAAAAATTAAACAAAATTATCAAATGAAAAAAACATATTAATACAAGGTTCAAAGTATCAAAAATGCTAAGTGTATCGAAAAGGCAATATTAAGAGACATATTGAGATACACCTTGAATGCGCAATTGTATTATAGAGAAATTAAGATACACACAAAAACACTATAAATGATTTAATAAATCATAAAAAAACATCAATAACATTAAACGTAAGGCCTTAATAAGGTACACTTACTTTTAATTAATATATTTTAATGGATTTTATGAATAAATATGTCGCAGTCAATTATAAGTTTTTATTAAAAAACCATATCTTAACTATAATTTATAAATCATAATTCTTAAGTTTTAAGGGATGGGAAAAGCCCAACTATATTATCCAACCATAAACATGCATTGGCACAACTTCTAAATGAAAATATAATTAATAATTCGTTCTTATTTAAATAATTACTATCTATTTTTCATTTCAAAAGTTACAAAAAAAAAACAAAAATTCATAAACACTATAGAGTATATTAAAAATAATCATTAAAGGTGAAATTTCAATTTCTTTATAAATATTGATAGATCATCCATGGATTTAAAACATATTAAGTCTTTATAGGTAGATAAAAAAAATATTTTTTATTTTTTTCGTTATTTTATATTTTTCAAAATCTCTTTATAACACTTTCATAGATATACTCATGACATAAAAAAGTGAATTTCAAAATTTCAATACAATAAATGTAGATCAACATAGATTTACATATTTTCAAGCATAAGGAAAAAAAAGAAAGAAAGAAATCACAATATACCATGAAAATTTTGAAAAAAAAAACTTGCCTATTTTTGCAATATTTTTTTAAACTTAAAAAATCTTCAAAAACCTTGAATATTCATAATTGTTTCTTTCTTTCTTTTTCTTTTCTTTTTGCAAATACAATACTTCAAGAATGAGGTTTGGAATTTTAGAATCATTTGGGAGGTGGAAGAAGGCTTATTTCAGGGGAATATAGTGGAAAAAATATGATACACCCCAATACATGCCCAATACATGTATAATATAGTTGAAAAATATGATACCATCTATTTTTTCCACCATATATTAAATTGAGTTTTCAAAGACGTGACACGATACATTCCATATCGGGCATATTGTGTTGAATTTTTAAACCTTGTATCAATATAATGAAAACGTTATTTAAAGTAGGCTATACTGAAAAAAAAAAAACTAGAATATATGTAAATTAATTAAAGACGTTATATTATTTATGCAGAAAATATTACAAATGTAAAACAAAATTTAAAATATCTTATTAAAAATAATATAATGTAATAAAAGTAGGGATGCGAATGGATCAGATAGGATTCAAATCAAGGTATATTCGAGCCACCACAATCAAATCCAAGGATCCGGTTGGATCTCACAACGACAATCCAAATCCAATTTTATAAAAGATGTCAAATATTCGAATTTGATCCGATCCAATTCAAGTTCTAAAAAATTTAATAAGTTATTAAAAGAAAAAAGTAGAACAATTTACATAAGGGAAAACAAAAATTATAAATATTTTGTTCATCCATTTTTATCATATATATTAATGCATATGTGTGTTTTTATAAAAAAAATTACAAAAAATGCAACATAAACATATTTATAAATAAATAATATATGTGTGTGGGGGAGGAGGAAAATTTTCAACCAGATCTTATTATCTTATCTAAAAATCTGATAGGTATTTATCTAAATATGACAAAAATGAATCGTATTTGGATCGGATTGTATAATTATCGGTCCATTTGTAGCTATAAATGAAAAGGTAAATATGTAAACTAACTATTAAAGAAATAATTTGTATTTTATTACCAAAAAAATAAATTATACTTAGAAATGTATAAAGAAATTATAAATAAACTCAAATTGTTGTATTTACATAAATAAACCATGAAACAAACTAATTTTTTAAAGTATTAATGCTAAAACAAATATATTGAAAGTAAATATAAAATATTAAAAATGATTTTAATAAGTATATATAAACATCTAAATTTTTATTTTTTACCTATAAATAAATATAATAAACAAAATCTTATAACATATATAAATGTATGTATGTATTTTCATATGCATTATTTATTTCTTTTTATAGTCAATTTACATAACTTTTGGATCTTTACTTTGTATATAGTTTCATTCTTGATAGCATTTTCTATCTAAATTGAATAAACTATCTAAATTGACTGTAAAAAGAAAAAAATAATGCATACAAAAATACATACATACATTTATATATGTTATAAGATTTTGTTTATTATATTTATTTACAGGTAAAGAATAAAAAATTAGATGTATAACTAGAGGTGTAAAGTGGGTCGTGCCGGGCCGGCATGGCACAACTTGTGGGTGTCCCGCACTTTGTGCTAGCCCACGAGCCGTCATGGGCCATGCCGCCCTCCCAAGTGAAAAATTGGGGGGTTGGCCCAGCATGGCCCAAGGCCTGGATGGGCCCGTGCGCCAAGCCTTGGGCTAGGTCGAGCCATGCATCGGGCCAAAGCTATTTGATGAAGGGTAATTTGTCCTGACCTCGTAACAGGAAGACACGTGGGCATGACTTGACACAAGTGACAACTCAGCATGGTCAATTCGACACGTGGACGTGAATCGACATAAGTGACAACTCAGCGTGGTCAGTTTGCTACAAAGCAACCTCGGGTACCCTGTTACCCTGAACTAAAGTTACTTCGAGCCAAGATCATCCCGAACTAAGATCACCTCAGTACCAGACAGTGACTAGGATAGTGATACCATATACGCTACTAATCAAGCTTGGACAGCTAAACCACCTTGATACTAAGGCACTTTGGCATTCACAACAGGTCGGGTTTGAAGAACACGAGCTCAGATGATGTTCACCAACCGCCGCATGGTATTTCCAAGGATCTCACCATTGTACCCCGCGTCTTATGGGACCATGCCCTGAAGCGGCTAGTAATATCACACCCACTCCCCGATTCAGGCGGAAATGGGCAACCTTACCGATTGGTGGCGTTATCCCCAACTAACACGGAAACGGATCCTGTCACAACGGGGATCCAGGAACTACTCCACCAAACCAGCGAGGACTCCAGTATATAAAGGCCTCACCCCCCAGGGGTGAATGGTATGCGTAATCTCTGCTCTTTAGTCTTCTTGTATTCTAAGTTCTCATTAGCTCGCAACCAAGTATTAACTTAAGCATCGGGGAGACCTTGCCGGGTAAGCCACCCCGAGTTCTCCGATTTGGTTCTCGTAGATCAACCAAGTCCATCGTCTATTCAGAGCCAGGTCACCTCCATCTAGGAGCAGTCGGATTGTGCTACATCATTTGGCATCGTCTGTGGGAAACACTTCAAAAAGCCTCTTTCCGCTAAGCATCCCAAACTATGTCAAAGGAATCCTCCAGCAACGTCGGATAGAATGGTGAAATGAATGTCTCTGGGGGCAACCTCAAGTCCCTACTGTCTGCATTGGTCAGTTCACTGTCCTTCTCTCTATAGTGGGGTCTCACATTGAACATACCCCAAGTCACAGTGTTGGTGAATGCCCCACTCCCTCCTACGGCGGGTGCAACCTCCACTAAACCCTCTATTGTTCCCCCTGTAATTGGACAGAGCCAACTAGATGACCCGGTACACTGTGTGCGGGCTATGCAAGCCCAAATGCAATAGGTCCAACAGTTTCAACATTACAAGCAGTAGTTCCCACCGCTGCAGGTGAATCAGCGGCCAGCTCCGCCTCTGTGTCTGTTCACACCGTAGAACAAGCCTCGCCGACAGAACAATCGTCTTCCTCACCTGGGAGAGACTTCCCAGGTCTCGTCCCACAGTAGGAGGGAAAAGCGAGTTTCTCCTCCCACCTCGCAGCAGCAGGTGAACAGGTCAGGAGATACTCGACCCACCAAAGCTAGTATACCCCGGCCCTCGCAACCTGAAGGTTCACTTATAGGGAACTGATTCGAGGTCCTGGCCGCAGACTCCAGACAAGGCCTTACTATCCATAGTAGCCAGCGTCAGCAGTCCGAATCACTTGCTGAGACACTACCAGACAGCACGGAAGTCAGCAACATCGATGTGTAATTAGTCAAGAAGCAGCAAAGGCGACGTACCAAAGCACATCAAATAGTAGCTCCAAGCTAGCTCACGGGACCTAGTTGTTGGACAGTTTTGTATGCCCTGAGCTTCAATCTAATTTGATGTACTTTTGACATTTAATGTAAATAAATAAAGTGCATGTTTGATTCATGTTCTTTGGTATGATTCTGTGTAAGACCCTAAAACTGGACACTTATTGAGACTCGTATTAGTTTTAAATGTTCACAGCCGTTGGATAAGTCTGAGGAGATTTATCCTACCAAGGTTGATACTAGTGTGCCGCCAAGTGTTGGGATGGCCTGTCTCGGCCACTAGGGTAAGACCCAAGGCACATGCAGTATGGGATTACTCAAATCCTTGAACCGGACTAGATTTTCAGTATTGCCCTGGACCTTGGAGATAGACGGGCAAAACTGGAAAGTTACACCTGATCCCTATACTCGATTATGATACTTCACTAGGTGTCGAATCGGGCTGTCTTTGATATGCCAATCAGTGATATCCTTAGCGGGGGTCAAAACCTAGGCATGTTGGGGCAGTCTGAGAATTCATCTGAGTGGGTGATCATAGTGACAGGATCAACCCCTTTGTCGTACAATGGTAATGATAGGGAATGCACTCTCTCTGATGGAAACCAAAATGCCGGCAGTTGATTTCAATCGTTGGAATTTTGTTTTGCAAAATTCATATATATGATATATAGGTATTTTCGCTTTCAAGTTGTTTGCAAATGGTTTTAATTCTCGGGATCCATGTGAGTGGAGAGTGCAGCACTGTTCTTTGCAGTCGAGGGAGAAGTCCTCTCTTGTTGGGTAGTGCTTGATCATTATGGGATGAGAGGTTAAGTGTAAGGCCATTTAAGATAATACCTGATGGGCTAATCTTGCACCTGCCCACAGTCTCTGGGATTTTATAAGATGGCTTGGCCCAATGACCACTTAGTGTAAGTGTTGGGCCCATAGGGTCCATGAGATAAGCTCAGGGGTTCACTGGGTCTTCCAGTGAATTCGGATAGGCCTTGTAATAAAGGCTGGGCCGAACTCATGTGGCTAGTGTGTAAATCAATGCTTGGGTCCCATGCCAAACAAAGAAGCCCAACTAGGCAGCAAATTGGAAACCAATTGAACAATGATTACTTAAGGGGCCAAAAGCCCATTTCGAACTGGGCTGATATGATCACCCACTTATGGGGTGGATCTGAGATTAAGGTTAGCAAAAGGATTGGGCCGTTGACCTAAACCACTTTAGGAGACCAAAGTCAAATCAGATTTGAATCTAGTAATCTCCTGATGAGATCAGGAGTGAGATAACCTAATCTACAGATAGGATTAAGATCATCCCCTATCCAAATGTTGATTTGGATTGGGATAATTCATAATAGGATTCATAGTTTTCTTAACCAAGGAGAAAAGAGGAGAAACCCTAAGAGAGAACAACAACAGAATTCGAACCTAGGGTTTTTGAGCAAGAAATCATCCTACGAATTGAGATTGGATCTCATATACACTCCAGAGAGAAGAGAAGCAACATCTGCCATCTTCATCTCAGGAGTTCTCCTCCAACTGTCGCCATTCTTTGAAAAGATTCGATCTTTGAAGAAAAGAAATCAAGAAATCAGTCCTGCAAAAGGAACTGAAAGGGTTCGGTGCTCAGCGTTTCCAGAGGATTCTTGTGAAGGATTCAGTGTGTAGGACGCACTCTACTGGTTCCGTTCCACAGATTGCTATGTCATCTTCAGCAGGAGCGGATCTTGGTGTCCTCTTTGGGTGTGAACACCAACTTTGGGAGATACTGCTTCTCTGGATTAGGTATAATTCCTCCCTTGACTTTTGGTTCAGATCTGGTTCAATTATGGTTCAAGTAGGATCATTGAATATTGTATTCTAAATTTATGGAATATGATTCCCAATTGGAAGAAGGTAGAAAATTTTTGAAATTCGTCCACCCATTCTGCAACCCTTTTGGCGTCCATACGATGGATCCTACCATTCTTTCAATGGTATCAGAGCCACAGGTTCAAATCTTAAACCAAGAAAATCATATCTGAACCTGCGCAGATGGGCAGAAGTTGTTCTACCAAGATTTGCGCAATTTTTTTCTTTATTTCAAGAAATTGTTTCTTGTTGAGGGCGATTGATTTGAAATTAATTTTATTAAATCTAAAATTTATTTAGAACTGTTCTTTATTTATTTTGATTTAATGGACTGTTCAAACCTGGAGATCGAAGTGCAGATTTGGCGCATATGGTTTGCGTAGCCCTTTTTTTATTATTCATTCAATTCGGTCTGTAAAATAATATCTTTTTTCTAGACTAAATGTATAGGATTTGATCAAGAATGTAATTAATTAATAGAAATAGGATTTCTGTATTTTTTTTCTTGATTGAAGAAGAAGGCGGCGCTTGAGATTTGCAGATGGAGAAATCGCATTCTGTGTTTTGCAGTTTATGAAACTGCAACCCTAGTGATTAACCTCTGTTTTGCAGGTGGTGCGAATAATCCATATTTGATTTATGATTGTCTAAAAACAAAATTATTAATTTCAAATCTTTCATAAATTAATTATTGAATTGAAAGTCAGTTTTGGACAATTTTGGACTAGATTAAACCAAAACCGTTTGGGCCGAATCTAGGGTTCGAAGGGGACTATTTTTCAGTCCAATTTTCTCACACTTGCAGTTCCAAATCTGATCTTCAACGACACCTATTTGCTGATCTCAGACTTAGATCCCGTTGTAAGACTCATGGTAGCAAAGAAGGGTATCACCCACAAGGAATTCAAGTGGCACGTGGTTGCAAACAAGCCTAAAGACATCATCGAATTCCTCAAGCTAGTCGATCAGTTCATCGGAACCGAAGAGGAGATGAATCAAAAGACTGAAGCCCTGACGGAGAAAAGAAAAAGGGAAGACGACAGTTCGAACAATGGTGGCAGTAAAAGGAGAAAAAGCAAGTCCCCAACCAAGAGAGGGAACATGTTAGACCAACGTTCCCGGACTCCCCTGGTTGAAAGGGCAAACTTCACACCCCTCAACGCGAAGCGAGGAAAAATCCTCATGGCAATCAAAGATGCCCCTTATGTAAAGTGGCTACCTCAGTTGAGGGGAGACCCCGCCACAAGGAATAAAAATGTATATTGTCATTTCCATAGAGACCACGATCACCGTACCGAAAATTGTAGACACCTCCGCAATGAGATAGAAGAACTCATCCATTGTGGATACTTAAAAAATTTTGTACAAAATGACAATAAGAACCAGACAGATCGGTAGGGGGAGCAAAGGAGAGATGCTCCTGAGCCCAGCAACATACATAACGAGCAGCCGCAAAGATAGTTGCCCGAGGAGAGACCGATCTGCGGGATGATCAACACGATTACTGGCAGATCCATAGTCGCGGGCTGCACCTCGACAGCAGGGAAGGCCTCAATTCGCGAATTGGAGCAAGAAGAACAAAATCTACCAAAGCGGCTTAGGCTCGAAGACTCAATATTCTTCACAAAAGACAATGCCCGCAAGGTCCAATTCACCCATGACAATGCACTAGTTATAAAGATGAGGGTCAACGACTTCGAGGTGAAGCATGTCTTAGTCGACTCCGGTAGTTCCGCAAACATCCTATTTAAAGACACGTTTGACAAGCTCCAGCTCTGGGAAGGCGATCTCAAGCCAACAAGTACTCCTCTAGTAGGCTTTAGTGGAGAAGATGCCAGGCCCCTAAGATGGATTTCAGTACCTATGGAGGTCGGCATGTGGCCCAATATCGTGAGGGTTGAGCACACTGTCTTGGTGGTCGCGACTCCCTCCCCGTACAATGCCATTATAGGTCGGCCCATCACCCACGCACTTCATGCAGTGGTGTCCACCTACTACCTAGCTATGAAGTTCCCCATGGGATTCGGAGCAGGGGTAGCACGAGGCGACCAACTCGAATCTCGCAAGTGCTATGTAGCCGCCCTCAAAGGAAAAGCCAAGTTGACGGACGACGTCGAGCTAGAGCGACCCGTGGAGTATTTCGATGAGCGAGCTACACCAACCGAAGAGACGGTCCATATCCCGACATCAAAAGAAGATCCAGCCAGGACCCTCCAGATCGGGGCGTCGATCGATGAGCCTCTTCGTTCTCAGCTGGTAAGCTTTCTATTTAAAATTTTAGATGTATTTGCATGGTCTGTTGCAGAAATGTCCGGCATAGATGCAAAGATAATAACTCATAAGTTAAATACCTATCCTGTAGTTAGGCCCATTAAGCAGAAGAAACGCAACCTCACCCCAGAGCGCTAGAGGATAGTCGACGAGGAGTCGGAAAACTCCTTGCAGTCGATTTCATCAGGGAGGTCCATTACCCGAGCTGGGTGGCCAGCCCAGTTTTGGTGAAAAAGGCTAGTGGTAAATGGCGCATGTGCGTCGATTATACATACCCGAATCGAGCTCACCCAAAAGATTGTTTCCCACTCCCTAAGATCGACCGTCTAGTGGATGCAACCTTAGGGTGCGAGTTACTGAGCTTCCTGGATGCTTATTCGGGATACAACCAAATCAAAATGGACCCTGCCGACGAGGAAAAAACAACATTCATAACCGAACCAGGACTATACTATTACAAGGCCATGCCCTTTGGGCTAAAAAATGCTGGGGCGACCTTCCAAAGACTTGTAAACTGACTGTTTGAGCCGTTGGTCGACAATAAGGTTGAATGCTATGTAGACAACATGGTCGTCAAAACCCGATTTTCAAATTGTTTGATAAACGATTTACATAGTGTTTTTTAAATTCTGTGTAAGTACGATATGAAACTAAACCCTAACAAGTGTGTCTTCGGTGTCACCTCGGGTAAGTTCCTAGTTTACATAGTTAACCGACGAGACATCGAAGCCAACCCTGTGAAAATAAAGGCTATCTTGGATATGAGACCACCCCGTAAATTGTAGGAGGTTCAGAAGCTAAATGGTCGTATAGCTGCTCTGAGCCACTTCGTGTCCAAGTCAGCATATCGTTGCCTGTCTTTTTTCAAGGTGATTAAGAAAAGTAAGGACTTTGAGTGGACTGAAGAATGCCAGCTCACCTTCGATGAGCTGAAGAAGTACCTAATTAGCATCCCAATTCTGAACCTACCCGAGGAGGGTGATGTTTTAAATTTGTACCTCTTCGCGAGCAATGAGGTGGTCAGATCAGTACTGATAAAGGAAGTAGATCGGCTCCAACGACCTATCTACTATGTTAGTAAAGTTTTATGACGCAGAAACAAGGTACCCAGAGATCAAGAAGTTAGCATACGCACTTGTCATAACAGCTCAGAAGCTTCATCCTTACTTCCAAGCCCACATTATCGTCGTCCTCACCAATAAACCTCTGAGGCAAATCTTGATGAAGTGTCCATCGAACTCAATGAGTACGACACCCAGTATGAACATTAGACGGCGATTAAGGCCCAAGCCTTGGCCGACTTCATTGCAGAATGCACCTTCAGCGCCGCAATCCCCAAATTGATTGAGCTTGAGCACAGAGAGAAAGCTTCAACCAGTGCGGCACCGGTCCCGGTTAGAGTAAGGCCAACCTGGGATGAGGATCCCTGGATCCTCCATGTAGACGGTTCATCCAATCAACAAGGAAGCAGAGCTGGTGTTATTCTGTACAGGCCAAGCGGGGTGAAGCTGGAGTACGCACTTCGGTTCGAGTTCATGGCATCTAATAACGAAGCAGAGTACGGAGCACTGGTAGCCGGACTCACTCTAGCGAACGAGGTACAAGTGAAACATGTTGTCGTCTGCAACGACTCCCAGCTCGTGGTCAACCAGGTCACCGACGATTACGAAGCTCGTGACCCCACCATGGCTGCTTATCTAGCCAAGGTCAAGGAAGTTCTACATAGCTTCCAATCATACTTCATCAAATAGATTCCAAGATCTGAGAACGTTGAGGCCAATGCCTTGTCTTGATTAGCCCACACGAGCAGCAACACCATGAGGACCATGTATATAGCAACACCACGAGGGGCTGAAGAGGTCACTCCTGTTGCACAAGCAAAGCCGAGTTGGATTAACCCACTTGCGAGTTACCTGCTTCACGGGACCCTCCCTGTAGATCGCAATGCGGCCAGAAGGGTAGAGTGACAGGTAGCCAAGTACGTCATAATAGACGGACGACTGTACCAGAAATCCTACACACTCCCCTACCTGTGCTACTTGCGACCCTCAGAGGCCGAGCTCGTTCTCTGCGACACTCATGAAGGTCTGTGTGGCAGACACTTGGGGGGCAGGGCCCTCGCCCAGAAAGCATTGCGATAGGGGTGCTAGTAGCCCACAATGAAGGCAGACGCACTCGAGCTTGTGAAGAAGTGCGATAAATGCCAGAGGCAAGCCAACATCCATTACCAACCTGTCGCCGATCTGAAATACCTCACTAACCCATGGCCCTTCACACAGTAGGGAATCGACATTTTTTGGACCATTCTCGCCAATGACAGGACAGAGGAAATTCCTGGTGGTAGCAGCGGATTACTTCACGAAGTGGGTGGAGGCAAAGCCCCTAACAACAACCACAGCCCAAAGCGTACAAAACTTCTTTTGGAAGAATATAGTATGTCGCTTCGGCCTACCTCGGGTGCTTATCTCTAACAACGGTAAGCAGATTTAAGATATCAAATTTCAAAACTGGTGTGCCGAGATGGGAATACGACAAAACTTCACTTCAGTAGCACACCCTCAGGCAAACGGGCAGGTGGAGGTCACGAACAGAGCTATACTCCATGGACTAAAAGCTCGCTTAGCCCATACTAAGGGACTATGGGTAGATGAACTGCCCAGCGTACTATGGGCTTACCGAACCACTGTCAAGACCGCCATGGGTGAAACCCCCTTCAACCTCACCTATGGCATGAAAGCGGTAATCTAAGCCGAAATCGAGGTACCTACATTACGGTTGGAGGCATATGACGAAGAAGCAAATGATGACGAGCTCCGTACCAACCTTGACCTGGTGGAAGAAGTATGGGACCTCGCATATATCTGGACTACAGCCTACCAGCAAAGAGTGGCTCGGTACTATAACGCCCAGGTTAAGAAGCAGTACTTCCTTGTTGGAGACCTGATCCTTCGGAAAGTTATGGTGCCTGAGCCCGGTGTAGGTAAGCTTGGACCAAATTGGGAAGGTCCCTATCGAGTAAAGTGGGTATTCGGGGAAGGCATGTACGAGCTTGAAACCTTAGAAGGAAAACAGGTACCTTGGGCATGGAACATCGTCAACCTAAGGTGATACTACCTATGATTGCCAAACTGGAGAGAGGACTACGAGTCACTCCTAGAAGTCCAAGGACTAAAATGCCGAGCTGATAAAAGACCTAGGCACTATAACAAGTCCCAGTCACCTCTTCAGCATAGGCGAAATCCAAAGGAGAGTGGACTGCGAGTCGCTCCCAGAGCCTAAGGGCCAAAGTATCGAGCTAACAAAAGACCTCGACACCACATAAGATCCAGTCGCCTCTTCGGCATGGGCGAACTACTTCTAGTCGCCTCCTCGACATGGACATATAAGACCTAGTCGCCTCTTCGGCATAGGCAAAGTATTTTTAATGCCTAAGGCGTAGACAGCTTAGGTATGGGCCCCACGATTTCTAGCCCACTTCGGCATATAACAACAGGTTGGGCCCTGCAACGTCGCTCACCTCGGTGTACATTGTGTGAAGTTGCCCCTACTAATAGTCCTAGTCGACAGTTCGGGGTGAGAACCACTTAGAAAAATTTTACTTTGGTTACCCTTACTTGATTGTCCAGCTCAGTAGCTTGACAGTTCGGGGTCATCCATACATCTATTACTTGGTTAGTTCCTCGGTCAAAAAGAATTGCACAATATTTTAGCAAAAAGTGTATTTCATTAATATGAAGAGCTCATTACAAAAAGGGGGAGAGAAAAAAAAAGATATTAAGCTTGCAGACTCCGGGTACATAATTCGGAAGATCTACTCGTCTGGGTGCCCTTCGCCCTTGCCCGAAGCCTCGGCGGAAGAACCTGCCTTGTCATCAGTGCTGGTCTCTTCGATGTCAGGCAGCTCGCCATCGCTCTCTGTTTTAGAGTCCGGGTCATTGGCAGCTTCAAGGGCCATCTCTTTCGTAACCCGTGAAGTGGTGATGGCACTCAGATCAAGTTGTGGGAACTCGCACCTGGTCAGCCATCTACTGATCTTGAAGCCCTTGCGGTAGCCCTCCGTCCCGGCCTCAATGAGCTCTCCTTCGAACTCCATGGCCTTAAGGAGAATCTTAGTTTGCTCCTTGATGAAGGCCTCGAGGTTCTCCACTTTGTGCTTTAGCTCCGCCTTCTCTGACATTAGCACTGAAATAAGCTCTTTCTGAGCCCGTGCATTGTTTTCCAGCTGGTTGATCTTGTTACGAGCTAAATTTAGCTCGGTATGAGCCTTGTGAAACAAGCACTCAACTGCTAGAGCCTGCTTCAAGTGCAGCTCGGACTGGTACGACAAGGCATGCACGACGGAGTTCACCTGCCAAAAGAATATAAGTTAATACCAGCAAAGTTACAAATACAAAATTGAAGAAGTAAAACAAGACTTACCACCATGCAGTGGATAGCTGCTCGAGCCCCGAGCTGAGCGACCAATAATTCAGCCCATCTTGTGACCTCCTCAGCATACACCGCACCTTTGCTTTGGATGAGGCTATATTTCGGAGTCAGGATACTCCAAACTGCTTCCTCACTGACCGAAGAAGTGACTGTCGTAGGGGCGAGCTCCAAAGACGCCTTAGGCGCGCTAGGTGGGGTCTTCCCCTCGACCAAGTCAATTACCAGAGGCACCGTAGAGGGCTGCTCGGGCTTAGGGACGGTGGGTTGCGGAGACTCAGTGCGAGCTCTTTTAGAAGCTCGCTTCTTCTTCCCCTTCATCCGCCCAAAAAGCTTGTCCGCACCGAGCCTCATGGGAGTTGCAACAAAAAACGCGGTGTTAGCGACATTATCAGGAATAAAGTGCCAACACTATAAAAAATGAAGTGCTAACTCTAAACCAAGACAACCTACCAAGACTCAAGCCGGCTTGAACGAGCTTATCTTCAGCAATGTAGTCCGCGAAGTTGAGCCCGAGCTTCGCCCAAGACTAGAGCATCTCCTTTGTCTTCAGGTCCAGTCTAACACCGGAATCCTGAATGGCCGCCCTCTAATGGGTTGGAAAAGGCCACCCCGCGGGACTGCGGACCACAAAGTAACCCCGCTTCCAGGCGGGGATCCTATTGGGTAGTTCGTGTAAAAGTTTGTAGCATGGACGATGAGACAAATAGTAGGTCCGCCTATGCTCGGGTTCTTGATGGACAAGATTGAAGAAAAGGTATCGAGGTCGAGGGGCAGGTTGTAATCATAGAAAAGTGAAATGATCCCTACTACGTTACAGATGGAGTTCGGGTGTAACTGGTCTATGGTAATGTTAAAAAACTTCAAGACCTCTATTATTAAAGGATGCAAAGGTAAACGAAGATCAACTGCGAGCTGCTCTTCAAAAATCACGATCTTGTTGTGATTGTGTTCCCAAGGGAAGTTGCCTGAAGGGAGGCTATAGGTGAGCTCGCTTGGGAGGTTGTACTGGTACACTAAGGCCTGGAGTCTGTCCACGGTCATCGTCGAGGGGCCAAAGTTGTCTGGCACTCGACCTCGATGCGAAGTGGATGCTGGGTTATCCAAGGCCTCTCGCGCCTCTTGGATGACTGCACCTCGAGAGGGCCACAGAATGCCTCAGGACCTGAAGTAGCCTCGTTTCGGCTATCGACCTGGGCCGAGGCACCTTCCTCGGCCTCATCTAAAAGGCTATCAAAGCTAAAGCTGGACATGACAACGAAATGAACTAAATTGAAAAGAAGAGCTAGGGAAGACTCACCAAAGAAGAGCGATCGAACTAGAAGGAAGTGGCGAACTTGAAAACCCGAGATAAAGAAGCTAAGTGCGACCTTAGATCGAAGGCTAGTAAGCTTATGGCGAAGAAAATAAGTCTCGGGTCGCCCCTATTTATAGCCACTATACCGAAGAAGCAACGGTCAAGATCAAAGCAATCTAACGGCTCCTAAGAAAACCGGTTGCACAACCCCCGAGGTCAAAATCGGTTTAGCGCACTTTTTGGCATCCGTGGAATTTATAGATCGCGTGACGTCCGCACGTAAACCACATACGACCTGGTTATCCTTGGTTGAGACAAGCAAGCCGAACTGGTCTGACTGACGATCTATTCGACAGAGTGGCCTGAACTTTGAGCTAGATCCACTTGTCACATCGTGAACTCCCCATACCAGGTCAAGACCCCTGGCTCGGGGAGTGGGAGGCAATTGATGAAGGGTAATTTGGCCTAACTTCGTAACAGAGAGACACGTGGGCGTGACTCGACACAAGTGACAACTTAGCATGGTCAGTTCGACATGTGGATGTGACTCGACATAAGTGACAACTCAGTGTGGTCGGTTTGCTACAAAGCGACCTCGGTTACCCTGTTACCCTGAACTAAAGTTACTTCGAGCCAAGATCATCCCGAACTAAGATCACCTCGGTACTAGACCGCGTCCAGGATAGTGATACTAGATCTGCTACTAATCGAACCTGGACAGCTGAACCACCTTGGGACAAGCCTACCTTGGTGCAAGATCACCTCGGTACTAAATTAAGGCACTTCGGCATTCACAACAGGTCGGGTATGAAGAACCCGAGCTTAGATGATGTCCACCAACCGCCTCATGGTATTTCCAAGGATCTCACCACTGTACCTCGCGTCTTACGGGACCATGCCCTATAACAGCTAGTAATATCTCACCCACTCCCCGATTTAGGCGAAAATGGGCAACCTTACCGGTTGGTGGCATTATCCCCAACTAACACGGAAACTGATCCTGTCACAGTGGGGATCTAGGAACTACTCCACCAAACCCGCGAGGACTCCAATATATGAAGGCCTCACCCCCCAATGGCGAATGGTATGCATAATCTTTGCTCTTTAGTCTTCTTGTATTCTAAGTTTTCATTAGCTCGCAACCAAGTATTGACTTAAGCATTGGAGCGACCTCGTTGGGTAAGCCACCTCAGGTTCTCTAATTTGGTTCTTATAGATCAACCAAGTCCGTCGTCTACTAGAGACAAGTCACCTCCATCTAGGAGCAGTCGGATTGCGCTGCATCACTATTTATTTAAAAAAAGATTGATAAAAAACTTAAAATTTTAATTTTATATGAATTTTGTGTATAAAATTGCTTATATATGCAATAATTAAATAAATTAGTATAATAAAATAAAAAAATGTTTATTTTATTAATATATTATATACTATATATTATTATATAACTATATATAAAAAATATGTAAATATATATAAATATATAAAAAATATATAAATATATAAGATATATATATGGGCCGTGCCGGGCTGGGCTGTGAGCTGGGCCGTGTTGGCCTGTGGGCCTCGAACCCCAGCCCAGCATGGCACGGACCTCCATACCGGGCCTGGCACGGCCCGTGGGCCTTCATGCCGTGCCGTGGCCCGATTTACACTTAGGGCCTATGCCTTTTAACATTGGTTCGAACTTCGAGTGTGTCCACTCTTCCCCCAGCCCAGCATGGCACGGACCTCCATACCGGGCCTGGCACGGACCGTAGGCCTTCATGCCGTGCCGTGGCCCGATTTACACTTAGGGCCTATGCCTTTTAACATTGGTTCGAACTTCGAGTGTGTCCACTCTTCCCCCCACTATATATATACCATGGTATATAGAGGACGACTGGACGAGAATGATAGCGTGGAGTGGGCCTCGAAGGGGATCAAAACTCTGAACTCTCGTCTCCGGACTCCACACCTGCAACCACAGTGTCGCATCTGAAAACCTGTAACCCTTTTTTTTGCCAGCCAGAGAGAGAGAGAGAGAGAGAGAGAGAGAGAGAGAGAGAGAGAGAGAGAGGGAATTTTCAGAATGCCGCAGGTGAAGATCATTGCTAAGAATTTCATGGACATGGTCGCCGCTTTACCTGCGATGAAGCTCGACAAGCTTTATGATAATACTTTCATCTGCGAAGCTGTTCTAAGGTCCCTTCTCTCTCCCCCTCTCCCTCAAGGTTAATGTTAATTGGTAGTTATCGAGATGACGGCGGCATTTTGTTTTTGGACATTTTAACTTTTTTTTTTTAAATAATTTAGAGGACATATTTGAATTGGAAAATTATTCAATTTTTTTTTCTCGTTAAACCGGGCTCAGCAAATAGGTAGTGATAACTCTAGCATCTCGTTGTTCAAATACTGATAGTTCCTTTATGGTTTATATTTGGCTAGATTGCATTTTGCCTTTTTTTTCTTTCTTTGTTCTCTATTTATTATGCTTTGATAGAAGAGTGGTAAATTAAGCTCTTTGATAGTGAAACTGTTCTAACATTTATGATGGTCGATGCTTTTATCTTTACCAAACAGAAGCTTTTTTTTGTTATTTTTAAAATTTTGATTTTTGATCATTGAGTAAGGCCAAGTTATGTGGTTTGGGGAATACGGAGCCAGTTGCAGAAATGGTAAATTTAAGCTTTTGAGTGGTCCTGGTGTGTATGATTCACACCAATTTTGGAGTTATGGTTGGAAATTAGTTTGCAGAAACTTGTACCCATGAAATAATAAATTATTTGATGCTTCTGTTTCAGGTCTTTGCCACCTCTTGCCAAGAAGTATGTTTTACAAATGCTATACATTGATGTCCCAGTACCTGTTAAGTCAATGGAAGAGTGGGTACTTCCGGATGGATTTTCTAAGCACAGAGTTGCCATTGATAGGCTAATACAATTAAGGGTATTTATCGAGAATACTGACAGGTGGGTCTAATTGTTTGTTTTCATTATTTTCACTTCCAGAATGATCCATCTTTGAGCTATAACTTCTATTTTATGAATTTGAAGGCTACAATAGTTATTTATGAGTTATTTTTGAATATGTAGCAGTTGAAGACTAATTACGGTGAATAAATGATAAAAGACAAAAAAACAAGTACAAGTTTTATTGCGCATGTTCACCTTTGGATAGGAAGATTGGAAGAACATTTGCCCAGTTTTTGATGTGCCATTGCAACACATCCAAGGGGAATGTGGCCCATGGATGTATATGTAGAACTAAAATTCCACAGATTCAGTGATCCTAGCATTCAGAAAATGGTCTTTGTTGGATAAGATCCATCTCTCTGTTTGTCTAGTCTCTATTATTTCTGGAGTTCAAGAGTTTTCAGTTCTTACCCATTTTTTAATGTTTAGTCCTTTCTAAATCTGTCTATATACACCAATGCACTATCCTTTAAATTTTTGTACATGGTCTATTCACCTGTCAAAAAGAGGATATATGTTTTTTCTGTAGTTTGTACCAAAAAGATGGGCTCAGGGCAATATTACAATTACATGGACTCTTAAAATGGACAATGTGTCTATGTTGGACATGCAACAGAGACTGACACTCCAAGGATTCTTGGTAACAAAGGCAACATTTTAGACCCCTTTTTTGCAGGTATACAATGTTAGAGATCAAACAATATGAATTATTTTAATAGTATATACTTTTCCATGAATGTGTTTTTAAGTCCATGTTTTCTGATCTTGCTGAGTCAGATTCTTGGACATAAGGCTGTAATCAGGTCAGATTTAGATTGGATCCAGTCGCATCCAAATCTGATCCATTACTGAAAATATAAACCTGAATCCAATCAGATCTAGGGGCCTCGATTTTTTATGGTAAAACAGAGATTGATTAAGAAAATACAGGAGAGCCGAATCAATTCAAAACAGAATATGATATCAAGACAGGACCACAAGGACACAAACTACAGCAAACAAAACCAGAGAAAAGAAGACAGAAAAACAATAAAAGTATATTGGTCCATTCAGAAAACTTTGAGTTGACACACACACACATATGCCTGTTATTCACATGCATGCATATGGAGGTGCAATTTGTTCTTGACTATGATGCTTAGTGTCTGGCTTATGTACTATGTACATTGTCCTCTCAGTCAATTCTTTTAATGGGTGTAGGGCTTCTTTCTTTTTTATTTTTGATTTACTTAACAAACTTGTTTTGATGATTATTTCTGTTAAAAAGAAAATAGAGGTGCTCATGAATCTCTGAATGCTTCTTTTAAAAATTTAGTTTGCACCTTGACTGTAGAGTTGTAGGTGGGATTCTTATTACATCAATGAGACCATGAATCACATTTCAGGGAACTGCAAACCATATCCGAGAAAGGACAAACTCAGCTAGAACCATTAACTTACGTAATTTGTAAGCCAAATTAGGTCTATAATGAACAGTAGAAATTGATTAATGATCCAATTGAGTACATCTATTGGACAGACCTCAAAAGAGGGCAATATGAAGTTTTCAGCATATTCTATTAATACCTTAAATGGTTATACAATATATCTGTGTGCAAGTAACACAATTTCTATTGGCAATAGGAGGTTTTAAGGTCCATGCCAAAGAGATAACACTTACCTAGAAAAGGGGAGCTGACAACAGTGTTTGCTAGGCCACTCACTAATAGAACAACATAGATTTTTCTTGTTTTTGTTTTTGTTTTGTTTTTTTTTTTGGTTTTAATCGATAATTATAAATTTAGTAAACAAAAAAACAGAACATAATGAAAAACAAAGTAGTCTATAAAATATCAGTAGGACACCAAAGATTACAGGAAGCAACATTGTAAGTTTCTCTAATTATAGGTAAGAGAGTCTCCAATTCCTTCTATGTTCAGAACAAATGTATAAAATCATATACCTTTGAAAATTAGTAAAAATGATATATCTTAGTTTTGGAAGAAAAGCCACTGCTTTTGTGTGGTCTAGGCCATGAATTCTGTTCTGCCAAAGATCATATAATGAAAAGATTTACACCACTGGGCTTCACCCAATTTGGGATTCTAAAAGATAACCACCGTTTTTTTTTTTTTTTTGAGAAAAGGTAAGGTAATTTTATTAAGACAAATAACCACCGAAATAGTCTCACCTTAATTATGTTGAGTACGATAGTATGATATTGGAATCATGATTTTTTCGTTTAAATCTTCCATTTCTAATCTTTCCATTGTTAGGCTTTTATTAGGGGTGCAACTTTGGTGAACTTGGGTTGGGAATTTGTTAAAATTTGAATGGGCCCAGCTAGGAAGCCTGAGACTGCTGTAGCATGAATTCATCAAATTGGGTATCTGACTTGCACCCTAACTTTTTTTTTTGATGAGTAATAGTAAAATTTTATTAATTCAAAAACTGATTTAGAGTTGTGATTTCAAACAACATCCCAGGAAGAGGCGCGAGCTGCAGCCCCTCCTAGAAGCTTACAAGTAAACTAGGAAAAAAATATAGGAATCACAGCTGAGCCCAAAACAATTCTTCCCTATTTACCCCTTGCTTGGCTAACACATCGGACAGTATTTGTTGATCTCCCCATCCACTATAAAGAGATCAACATATTCCTTGTCAACCAACTAAATTTCTTCATTTCGTTCTTGTAGCACCATATAGCATCTTCAGGATTTTTCAACCAGCCCACCACCATCTTGGATTCCCCTTCAATTATCAGATGTTGTACCCCTAGCTGGTTTGCAAATTGCACCCCTTGTATAGTAGCTAATAGCTCTGCCCGGATAGAGTCTCCAAATCCTAAAGGACCTGAGTAAAGCAAGACAGTCTCTCCATCCTCATTTCTCAGAATGCTCCCCATTCCGGATAGTCATGGATTATCCATGCTACTTCCATCAAAGTTCAACTTCATTGAGCCTTCAGATGGAGGAGAGCAGCTTGTAATTAACTTGTTCTTTAAGGGTGAACACCTTGTTACATCTAACCAGTTTCTCCATAGGTCATTAAAAGAGAATTGATGAAAGATTTCCAAAGTCTTCAGCCAAAGTATTGTCCTATGCAACACACAGTCTTTCAGTTCTTGACTGTTCCTTTCCTTTTCCTGAAAAATTCTAGCATTCCTTTCTTTCCAAAGAGTCCAAATCAGGGCAGCATGAGCACATCTCGTCATAAGTCTCCCTCTTTTTGTAGGCCAAGAGAAAGTAGAATGGTCAAAGATCATGCGAACTTCTGCTGGTAAGCTCCAACTACTCCCAAACAACGAAAGTAGCCAAGCCCGAAGGTTTGCAGAAAGTGGACAAGATATTAGTAAATGGTAATAATCCTCCCCGTGAGCTCTGTAGAGGATACACCAGTTGGGAGAAATACAGAGGAAACATCTTCTCTTTTGTAAGCCCCTAACTTTTATAATTGACCTTGCCCCCTTACTAAACAGGCTGGAGCTCCAAAGGTAAAAGAAGGCTTTTTATGTCTTAGAACTCCTAGATAGGCTTGCTATCTTTTGAAAAGGGACATACTGAAGCTAACCATTTCTGAGTTGATGTTGTTTATTTATTAGTTTCTATTCTGGAATCACTAGGATTCCATGAATGTTATATTAGTACAACTGCTTTCTTCTGTGACTCATCTCAATCTCTTATTATACTTGTAGGAAAAGGGAAACATCTTATCTTCTACACCCTAAGTTTAAGAGCAATCTTCAGAAGTATCTAGTATATGGGTAAGTGTTTATTTCACTAATGCAGATTCCTACATTCTTCTTTAAATGGCGACAATTGAAATTTTATTAGTTGTGAAATAAAGAATAATATATATGTGATATGTGCCTAGCATCCCAAAGTGTAGGCTAGCTTCAGCCACCTTTCCCTTCCCCCGTTTTACAAGTAATCATTTTACAATTGTCTCAGAAAAACATATCCCTATATTTCACCCCTTGTTTAGCCATTGTGTCAGCCAAACTATTTGTTGTTCTATGTGAGATGTGTTCATGAATCCTGCTTTTTTGGGTTCACCAAGTCAGATTCCGATTTTTGTGTCTTGTTCATGCAACACTGGTAGCAACTAGCAAGCGTTAAAAGTTGCATAACCTGAACATAAAATCAAACACTAAAAGTAGAACAAAATCAACATTCTTACGAAAGAAAACCAAGGGGCTAAGCCCTTGTCTGTTAACGAGACTGGGCCAAATGGGCCCTGGTATCTTTTCTTGTAATATGTTATTTATTTATTTGTTAGCTAACGAGCCTATCTTTATGGGCCTGCTATTTCTTTTTTGTTAGTTCTCTTTATGTTACTGCCTAGTTGGCCACCCACTTAAGGGCATACTTGTAATTAACCTAAGATTGAAGTTTAACAAAAGGATTAGAGAAGGGAGGGAAGAGATATTCTAACTCTTCTTCTTTTTCCTCTTCTTTTCTCCATCTTCTTGCTTTGTGCTGCTGTTCTCTATTTTTTTTTCTTCTTTCTCTCTAAATTGTACCAAGTTTATATCAGTTTTACTGGACTGATTTACATTTTGGTATCAAAGCAGGTTTCTTTTTTCTTCTTTTTTCTTTTTCTCTTTTTTCCCATACACCCTTCGATTAAGAGAGTGTATGGAGAGATAGGTTCTCTATAGTTTAGAGGACCTTTTGCCTAATTGGTAGATGGATTGGAGAGTTGTATTCTGGTCGGAAACTGCCACGAAGTGATATTGTACTGTTTCTGCCAAAACCCTAGCCGATTAGAGATTTTCGAAGTTACAGATAAAAGTAAAGCATTGGGTGTGGCGCTCTGTTCTTGGGAGGTGCCTTTTGACTTCTAAAAGAGGGTAGTTCAGTTTTGGAAGAGATTAGGAAGCTTTGGTAGGAGCGGATGCATCTTTTCTCTTTCTCCCTGACAGCCGGGCACAGTGAAACCCCAGTTTTCAAGCATTTGGGTACTGCTTTGACTTCAAGTAAGTTTATAAAGATCAGATTTTTGGTTTTTTTTTTTTGTTTTCGTTTGATTAATGGAGCAATACGGAAGTGAGTTCAAGCAGGTGCCTATTTCTGGGCTTGGCTCGATAGATTCCGTTTTGACTGGTGTGACCACAATTAAGCTAGATGGAACCAATTATCTTGCTTGGGCACAGTCTATAAGGATTTGTTTGTAGTAGAGGAAAATTAGGGTATCTCACAGGCAGAAAGGTGAAACCCAAAGAGACAAACCTTGAATTTGAGAAATAGATCTAGGAGAACTATACATTCATAGGATGGTTGGTCAACTCTATACAGCCTCATATCAGTCAGCACTATCTCTGGATGTCTTCGGCTAAGGAGATCTAGGACAGTGTTACTGAAACCTATTCACAGAAGTTGAATGTGGCTAGAGTCTACAAGCTGAAAAGTGATGTGAAGAACCTAAGGTAGGGGGAGAAGAGTGTGACAATCTATTATTCTATGCTGAAATCCCTATGACAGGAAATTGATGTTATGGAGATAGTTGTATGGGTGAGTATGAAGGATGCAAAAGATTTTAGGAAGTTGGTGGAACGAAACAGGGTTTTTGAGTTTCTTACAAGACTCAACCCTAAGTTTGATATCATTAGGCAAAATATTATGGCCAAAGATGAGGTTACTCTTGCCTAGGCATATGCTATGGTAAGCAATGAGGAGAGTAGGCGGTAGGTTCAATTATAGAGTCCACCTACGGAACACTTTGCACATGCTAGAATAAGCCGAATGCCCAATTGAGAAGAAGGAACAAGTATGTGAATATTGCAAGAAACTGGGGCATACTAAGGACACTACCTGGAAGTTTCATCCTGATCTTCTACCTAACTGGTTTAAGAATAACAACAATTTTAAGAAAACCAGTCAGACAGGAAAGCCTAAGTCGGCTAATGTTGCCACAGTATTTGAAGGAGGAAGTAAGGAGAGTGAAGAGAAGTCAACCATGGAAAAGTTGGTAGCAATGAAGGCAGATTTTGAAAAGTACGGAAGGTTGTTAAATTAGTTGGAAGCTACTGTCTCTACATCTCACTCTCCAGGCAACACATCATCATCATCATCAGCATTTGCTCACTCAGGAATTCGTGCTTCTACAAACCATGCTTCAATTTCAGGTAATCATAAAATCCCTTGGATCATTGATTCTGGTGCATCAGACCATATGACCAGCTTGTCTAATCTTTTTTGTTCATACCACCTCTCTGGTAGAGAGAAAATCTCCCTTGCTGATGGGTCTCTTGCTCACTTTTCTGGCAAGGGGGATATCAAGACCTCTGACACCCTTTATTTATCCTCTGTCATTCATGTCCCTAAGCTTAATACAAATCTTTTATCTGCTAGTATCTTAACTAAATCCATGAATCGTAGCATAACCTTCTTTCCCACTCATTGTGTTGTTCAAGACTTGCAATCTCAGAGGATGATTGAGAGTGGCCATGAGGCAAATGGAATATACTTGCTAGACATACTTGATGGAGTTCTTGGACCACCTCATGGAGTTGCCTTGGAGTCAGTTTTGTCAGAGTCTGTTGACAAAGTCATGTTATGTCACTTTTGGTTTGATAATTTGTCTTTTTCTGCTTTGAGTCATTTGTTCCTAGATATGTTTAAGGGAGTGTCTATCTAGTTTTCATTGTGAGTCATGTGAACTGGCAAAGCATTATAGACAATCTTATTCAGTAAGCAATAAAAGATTTATTTCTCCTTTTCATATTGTTCACTCTGATGTGTGGGGGCCATATCATTTGCCTACTATGGGGGTTACAAGTACTTTATCCTTTTGATGATTACTCCTGTTACACTTGGATTTATCTAATGAAATCCTAGGATGAAGTACCAACTATTGTGCAAAACTTTCATGAATTCATTCTTACCCAGTTTAACACCCGGATCAAAATATTCTGTTCTCATAATGCTAAGGAGTATTTTGAGAAAACCCTCTTAGCCTATCTTGAAACTTTTGGGGTTATTCATCAGAGTTCTTGTTTGTACACTCAACAACAGAATGGAGTGGCGGAAAGGAAGAATCGACATGTGGTTGAAGTTGTTAGATCCCTCATTTTTGCATCCTATGTTCCTATAAAATTTTGGAGAGATGTTGTCCTTATTGCTACCTTTTTGATTAACTCTATGCCTTCTCGGGTTCTTGGCTTCAAAACCCCCTTTAGCCGTCTCTTTCCGGATGAGGATATCTTCCCTCTTTCTCTTCGTGTTTTTGGGTGCACCTGCTATGTACATGTTCACAGCCATCAAAGGCACAAATTTGAACTTAAGGCTCGTAAATGTGTTTTCCTGGGATATGCCTCCATGCATAAGGGATATTGCTATTTTGATCCGGTTAGTGGCACCCGTTTGGTATCTTGGGATGTCACATTTGCTGAATCTACTCCTTTCTTTAGCATTCCTCCTGAGGGGGAGAAATCTGAGGAACCGTTTACTATGTTTCCAACGGTTCCTCTTCCTGTTCCTTTTGAGTCATCTGATGAGGTATCTACTTCTCCCACTAGGCCTACCTCCAGTATTCTTGTTCCTCCTCTTCCACCTCATCCTCCTGTAATTCCTCCTCATCCTGTTCTCCAAAGGTGGTACCAAAGACGATTTAGACATGGGCAAGTTTTTCCACTCCTACAGATGAGCCTCTTGTTCCTCCCATCATTACTGAGGTAACAAGTCAGCCTTCCTCTAACCCATCTACTTCTTTCCCAGACCCTGATCTTCCTATTGCTCTTCGCAAGGGCAAGTGGAAGTGTACTACCCATTGTATCTCTAAACACCTGTCCTATAGCCTTCTATCTCCTACCTACTATTCTTTTCTTGCTTCTGTTTCTTCCCATGTGATACCTAGGTCTATACCAGAAGCCCTATCTAAACCTGAATGGAGGGATGCTATGATGGCTGAACTGGATGCTTTGCATAAGAACCATACCATGGATATTGTTGACTTGCCAGAAGGGAAGGAACCAGTGGGTTGTAAATGGGTATTTGCCATTAAATATCATTCTGATGGCTCTATTGAGAGGTTTAAGGCCAGGCTGGTTGCTAAAAGGCTACACTCAGATGTGTGGTATTGACTATCTTGAGACCTTTGCTCCTATGGCTAAGATGGCCCCAGTCCAAGATTTGTTGTCCCTAGCTGCTACTTTTGAATGGCCTCTCCACCAGTTTGATGTTAAAAATGCCTTCTTGAATGGAGATCTACATGAAGAGGTTTATATGTCTTTGCCTCCGGGAGTGTATGGAAAGGAAATGCAAGGGAAGGTGTGTAAACTGTAGAAATCCATTTATAGTTTCAAACAGTCTCCTCGGGCTTGGCTTGAGAGATTTAGGACTGCTCTGTTGACCTTTCTAATAGTTTATATTGATGATATTGTGTTCATGGGTAATGACACCCAGGAGGTTAGTAAGCTCAAAAGTTTTCTTAGCTCTGAATTTGAAATCAAGGATTTAGGAGATCTCCGGTTTTTTTAGGCACTGAAGTTGCTAGATCTAAGGATGGTATCTTCATTTCTCAATGCAAATATGTCCTTGACCTCCTTGTTGAGACTGGTAAACTTGGTGCTAAACCAGCCTCCACTCCTATTGATCACAATCATAAGCTTTCTATTACAGATGGTGAACTTTTATCTGATAGAGGAGTGTTTCAGAGACTGTTTGGGAAGTTGTTATATCTTTGCATGACTTGGCCAAACATTTCTTATGCAGTGAGTGTTATTAGTCAATTTATGCATTCTCCCAAAGATAATTATTGAGTTGTTGCAGAAAGAGTTTTGTGTTACTTGAAAGGTACTCTAGGGAAAGGCATTCTATTTGCCAAACATGGACACATGAAGCTGGAAGCATACATTGATTCTGATTGGGCATGATGTATTGATAAAAAAAAGTGATAGGTTATTGGTAAAAAAAAGGAGACAAGCAATAGGGAGAGTGTATGTCTGTATGTATATAACTCATCAAATGGAAAAAGAAAAACAAAATAAGTAAAAGCATGGAACCCCTATTACTTTAAATGCAACAAAGATACACAAAAGAAAAAGAGTGTGTGAGTGTCTGTGATGTATATTATTTGCAACAAGGAAAAAAAGAAAGTGAAGAAAAGAGAAGGGAAAACCCGGTTCTACTAACAGATAAAAACATAGACATGAGCGATTTGAAAGAGAAAACATTAAAAAATGGAGGGGCAAACATCTTATTTTGTCCCAGATGTATGTATAATGACAATGATGATGCTCTGTTTTGCAAAGAATATCATGCTGAAGCCTACTAAAGAAAACCATACCATAATGAGTGTATTTTTCTTCCATCACTGTCTTGTTGTTGCTTTTCTTCTTGCCTTAAACCCATTTTATGCCTTTTTGAATTGAAAACTTGTTTTTATGATATCCTTTTACCCTTTTGGCTTTTCATTATACAAATGAAAAGTGTAGTTGTACTAGACCAAAAATTGGTACACAGCCTATATGAAAGTACCAAGGTGAGGCACAAGGCATTCCCCCCAAACCCCTTATTGCCTAGGTGTCACCTTGACAACTGTAGCTTTAACTCTTTGTTATCATACTAAAGAATGCATGGATGAGTGGTAGATTGCCAATCTTCTCTACCTCAACTGTTGCTTAGATCTTGATTGTATCCATTTGTTTGCATTGTTATTTGGTTTGTGATATGGATTATGGAATGGGTATAAAAGTTCCTGCTTGTTTTGCCAATATATTTTTGTATTTGCAACTCTGAACGAGTATTTTTACCTCAAAGTGTTGCATTATATTCAAACTTTCAGAGAGGTTTTTGACTTGTGGAATTTGAACTTGAGAATTACAGTGGAGTTTTACCTAGGGAACCAATGCCTTCAAATATCACCGTGAGGCTCCCAACTCTGGAGGAATTAGATGCCTATGCACTTGAGCAATGGGAGGTTGTCATCCAGCAAAATATATCATCTTGGTCTATCTAGTTTGCATGTTTTCTTTGGGCAGTAATTCTAGTTTTACCCATCTTGTGTCTTAAAGTGGTCCTCTTGTCAATTTGTAGTTTCATTAAATTTCAGGTTACTCTTTCTTATGACTTGAAATTGTTATAAACCAGTGCTTCTTGCTACAACTCATTAGCTCATCCCATGCTGAAAGGCTAACAAACTTCAGCCCTTCTATGATGAAAGTTTTCCAGCGAGGTCTTTTAAGTCAGAGGTCTTTCCCTTACATTCTTTCTTTTTAAAATTAATCTATTTCAGCATGTTCTTTGTCGTCCAAGAAAAAGCATGTCCTATTTTTCAATTATAATGACTAATATTTGGAATGTTCATACATGCTTCTCTGCCTTTTTCCACAGAGAGAAAGGACCAAGGCTAACTGAGAGTGGTTTCCAGTTCTTGGTGCACATTATTTTGACCACAAGCTACTTCTGTCAATTTTAAACAACACCAAACAAAATTTCTGTTATTCCTCATTAGAATCTTATTCTATGTGTAAACTACAGTTGATGGATACAAATGCACAACTTTGGTACATTATCAGAGAATACATCTCTAATTCAGAGGTATGGACTTTGATGGTTTTAATATGATGGAGGCTTATTTATTTCTCAAGACCCTGCATATCCTTTTTTGTCCAAAATTTGATCTGTATTTTTTCTTGGGATATCACATTTCTCACATGTTTCATGTAATCATATCTGAGATTAGCATGAGATTTCTTGTTTTTATTTTCATTACCAATGTATATTTAAGGTTCTCACTACTATTTTCAGTGTCATTTAAGGAGTAGCCCTCAAGGCACCCCTTGGGGTGATGTTTCTTCAAAATGCCTTGAGGTGCATTAGTGAAGAGCCCTTGTCACATGAAGTGTAAGCTTCATGATTTGAGGTCTATATGAAGCATAGAGGCACACACATCAAATATGCTTCAACCTGAAGATCACATGCTTGAAGGTTTGAGGTGCATACATATATAGAGATATACACATCGTAAAAGCCTACCATATTGGACATTTTAAAATGTGATTGGTAATTATTTGATAAACAATTCTATACAGCAAAACAGATCCTTTACATATTTAGCCTATTAGATTGTCTTTTCAGTAAAAACCCATGAATATTCATTCAACACCAAACTGCACACAAAGTATGCAGCAAAAGAAGCGTACAACATTGTGCCTCCCAAGAGAGGCCTTACCACAATTAACAGCAGAAGCAAAAACAAATGACAGCAACTGGTTATACATATTACAGATTAGCAGCTGGTCCTGGACATCCCCAATCTAAACAAATTTTTCCAACCCCGGCCTTATCCAGAGAATCAGCTATCATGTTGGCACTCTTAGGCACCCACTTGAACGAGGGTTCAATGCAGCACCTAGAGCTTGAGCCAATCTGACTAGAAGTCCTGAATTTTCATGGAATTTGACTTTGACCTGCCATCCAACATAAAACCACTTGACAGTCACCCTCTACTTCCACATTCCTTAAATCCTGCCTAGCCAACAACTTCAAATCTTGAACCAAGACCAGAAGTTCAGACCTCGAAGAATTTCCTTGGCCCACCAGATCTGAAAAGCTTAGAATGATACTGCTCCCATGTTCTCTAACAACTCCCCCCACACCCAAGGGCCCCAGATTTCCAGCAGCAGTCAAAGTTGAGTTTGAGCATCTCTATATCAGGAGGGGACCAATCCACCACTGTTCGTTATACTTATAAAAATGACCATATGAAGTTAATTGCACATGCTAAAAATAAATAGAAAAATATATGGGTTAGGTTATTGAAGTTTTTAAAATATATTGATTTAAAAATTTGATTAAAAAGCAAATTATGAAAATAAAAAGCAGGATTATAGTGTTTTAGTAAAACTGGAATGTTATTACTTATGCATTAAAAGACATGTCTGTTAGCCCATGCCTTGAGGTTTTTGCTCATGCTTCAGACAAATGGAATGCTTCAAATCGTGCTTCAGTATGTTCTTACATTAATATGTTTTTATTTTTTTCTTTTTGTCTTTACTTTATTTTCCTATGATTCTACAGATGATCAGTAAATTTATGTTACATAGAAAATATAAAATGCAGAAGGGGATATTTTGAGTGTGGATTTAGCAAGAATAGGAACTTATACTAGCCACTGTTTTACATAGTTCTTTGTAGAAAACCTAATAATTTTAGTTGGATATTTGTGACATCTCTAATGATTTACTTTTCATCTTTGTGATGCAGGACCGAGGTTTGGATCCTGCAGATTTGATTTCCTTTCTCTTAGAGCTTAGCTTCCATGCCACAGGAGAGGTAATACAGAAGGGCTGTAGACATGATTACTTTGAAAGCTCCAATAGCATGCCTTAACTTCTAATGGACTATATTGCATTATTCGTTCTGGAAATTCAGTCAACTCTTCCTGCCTTTAGTTACAACTAATTTGGCAATCTACATGTGCAAGTGAGATGATCTCTAATACACTCTTCATAAAAAAAAGAGACAGATGATCTGTAATACCATATTGGACCTTGTGAATTGACTCCTGGGTTCCCTTTGGTTTCACAGTGACGTAACTTTCACAGCTATTGTATTTTGTATTGCCACAGACCATCTGAATTCTCATATTAACAAGATACCTGACATAGAGAAGCTTTTTACAATCTTCAAATGTAATTTAACAAATGCAGATTCTTTAGTAGTCTATCCCCAACAAGCCATGTTCTTTAATAAGTAATGAATTGCTAGCCACAAATAAATATCCAAACCAAGCGAACTGTCAAACCTAGTAACTATTCATTCAAATCTGTTCAGTAAGAGATGCATTTCAAGATGGGTTTTCCTTTTATCCTTTATGTGGTTTTAGAGAGCTTTCTCCGTTAATAACAGATTTTGAAAAGTATACTCTTTTGATTTCTGAGTAATAATTTTTTCTTTATGTTTTAGGCCTATAACATAAACACCTTGACTGAGATTCAGAGAAGCATTATCAAGGATCTTGCAGACTTAGGAGTAGTCAAACTTCAACAGGTAATCATGACATGATTATTCTTGTTATAGAACAGAAGAAATATCTTTTCCTTGGTAAAATGAGGCGCCCATTTTTATATTAGAATCTGAAACTTTGAAATATTTCTTGTTACTCCAGGGTCGAAAGGAAAGCTGGTTTATTCCTACTAAATTAGCTACTAATCTTTCAGTTAGCTTGTCAGATTCATCATCACGCAAACAGGTTTCTTGTTAATTTTTCTCTTCAAAATGTGGTAAATGAATGGACTGTAGCTCTTACCTGATGCGTGCATGTGTATGGATATTTCCTACTTGAAGTGTTGGACTTTAGAAATAGGAAACATGGGACCATCCCAAAAACTATTATCTCATTAGACACACCCATTGATATCTCAGCAATGCGAGTGTACATGCACGTGTGGATACTTACCCGTTATGATTTTTATGTGGATAATTCCTACTTGAAGTGCTCGGCTTTAGAATTGAGAAAGGGTGCAAAATGCCATGCCATTATTATGCTGTAAAAAGAGAATTGAAACATTCCAAAAACTGTTCTCATTAGACATACTTGTTGAAATTTCAGCAATGGACAAAAGAAGCATGGTTACACAGTTTTACATTATTTTATGAATAGCATGTCTTCACCTTCTTGGTTTAATTTAATAAATTTATCTCCCAGGAAAACAAAACTTTAATACAAACTTACAAAGCTTAACACTATATGGCTGTTAATCCTCCTTAGGGTTCATTATTTGCTTGCATCCTATTTCTTCAATAATCCTATTATTTAGATATTGCCGGCCTTCCATTGTGTAGGGAGGTGGAGAAGGGGGCATAAAACTAATGATTGTTTGACTATCTTTAACAAGTTGTTTATGTGCAAAACCTAGAACTTTCAGTTTTAACAGTTCTATGCAGAAAAGCTGATATTTCAGTGTGATCCGGGGGAGGGGGGAGGGTTTCCAAAACATTTTGGACATTGTAGAAATGCTGTACCTAGAAAAGAAACAACTGAATTCGTCCTTGTCCCCTAACTGGTGTTTCTTATGTCAGTTGAATGGTGAGACTACTTTTCATCTCTTAATCTCTTTTTTGCTGTATTTAGGATTTTTTTTTCTCTTTTTGGTTTCAGGCGGAACCCTCCTACTAGTTGGAAAGGTTGTTTAGTCTGTCTGTTTTGAGAAGCACAAAAAGGAGGGGCGAGATACTGTGGAAATGCACAAGGGAAACAGTGATTTGGACAGTGTGGAAAGAAAGAAACACAAGAATCTTTGGGGAGACGGAGAGGAGTAAGGAGACAATGATAGAACTCATAACTCTAACAGTAGCACTTTGGGTGAAGACCTTGAAACTATTTTTAGACTTTAAGGTGGAAGATTTGTAATCTTAGGAGCTATACTCGAAGTAGCAAAGAAGAGAAGAGAAATGCAGTGAATGTCGAACAATACTTGCTAGTTGACCATGCTATTATTTATGTTTGAATGTAGTACAAGGTACAATAAATTACTGGGATGCCCCTGATTAGTGATGGGACACCCAGATGACTTAAATCATTAAACAGGATTAGGCCCATTAACATAGGCCCAATTACAAGGTAAGTTAAACACAAGTATGGGCTAATAAGAACTCTTATAAGCCGAACATCACTCTAACATTCTAACACTTCCCCTCAAGCTAAGCATGGATATCAATCATGTTTAGCTTGCCAAGTATGTCCCTGAACTTTGTCGTTGCCAGTCCTTTAGTTAGTACATCTGCAATCTGCATCTCTGATGGAGTATAAGGCACACAGAGTTCTCCTGAAATAATTCTCTCTTTGACAAAGTGTCGATCAATTTCAATATGTTTTGTCCTATCATGCTGCACGAGATTGTTGGCAATGTTGATAGTAGCTTTATTGTCACAATACAGCTTGAGAGGACCCTCAATCTTGATACCAAGCTCATTAAGGAGAGTTTTGAGCCATAAGAGTTCAACAACCCCGTGTGCCATAGCTCGGTATTCTGCTTCTACACTTGATCTAGCCACAACATTCTGCTTCTTACTGCGCCATGTGACTAGGTTTCGTCCCAAGAATGTACAGTAACATGAGGTTGATTTTCTGTCTCCAACAGACCCAGCCCAATCAGCATCAGTGTAGGCTTCAATTTCAAGTCTGCTATTTTTTCTGAATAGAATTCCTTTCCCTGGGTAAGTCTTCAAGTATCTGAGAATTCTTTCCACTGCTCTCATATGAGAGGTCTTTGGTGAGTGCATGAATTGACTGACAACATGCACTGCATAGGCAATGTCTGGCCGAGTAAGGAATAAGTATATCAGTTTTCCTACCAATTTTTGGTACCTTTCTTTATCACAGTATTCCTCACCCATTGATTCTTGTAATCCATGGTTCGGTTCTATTGGAGTGTCTGCTGGCTTGCACCTCATCATGCCTGTTTCTTCTAGGAGATCTAACACCTATTTTCGTTGACATAACCCCATCATGCCTGTTTCCTCTAGGAGATCTAGCACATATTTTTGCTGACATATGTAGATTCTTTCTCTTGATCTAGCAACTTCAATCCCAAGAAAATATCTCATATTTTCCAGGTGTTTGATCTCAAATTCTGAAGCTAAGAACTCCTTCAGCCTTTTCATCTCTTTCACATTATTTTCAGTAATCATCATATCATCCACATAAACAATGTGTTGTAAGTTTGTCATCCTGTCTCCTTGTAAATAATGTATGATCTGCACTGCTCTGAGTGTACCCCACTTTCTTCATGGCCATACAAAGTCTCTCAAACCATGCCCGGGGACTGCTTCAAACCATATAATGCTTTCATTAGTTTACACACCTTTTTTCCAACATCATATCCAGGTGGGGGTTCCATGAGTACCTCTTCATGAAGATCATCATTTAGGAAGACATTTTTCACATCCAGCTGATGAAGTTTCCAAGAGAATTTTGCTGCTAGTGACAGTAGAACCCTGATTGTGTTGAGCTTTGCTACTGGGGCAAATGTTTCTTTGTAGTCAATTCCTTCCTTTTGTGTAAATGCCTTTGCCACAAGTCTGGCCTTGTACCTCTCAATTGACCCATCTTCCCTGTACTTTACTGTGAATACCCACTTGCACCCAACAATGCCTTTCCCCTCTAGCAGGTTCACCAATTCCCACATTCTTGTTTTCATTAGGGCTTTCATCTTTTCATTCATGGCTTCTTTCCACCTTGAATCAGATGCCGCTTCTGAGTACCTGGAAGGGACACATACAGAGGAACGAGCAGACACAAAGGAATGATAGGCAGGGGATAAGTGTGAGTAAGAAACATAGTCAGCTATGGGATGCCGAGTGGTACAAGAACGAACAGGCTTACGGAGAGCAATAGGAAGATCCAAATCTGAATTGAGTGAGTCAGAATTACCTTGGATTGCAGAGACAGATTGATATGAGTTCAACTGGTTGCAATCATGAGGTTGAGGGCCCTTCTTCCTTCTATTGTATGTAAGTATCTCTTTCTCTTGCCTACTGGAACCTTCAGAAGCATCAACTGAATCTGGAGAAGTAACTGGCACAGTGGGAGTCTCACTAGGTAAACCCGGGATGTTACAGCTAGGAGCAGCGAAAGCTGATGAAAGGGGAACAAAAAAGAAGGGAGAATGAGAATCCTCTTCCAACTCACTAGTCTCCCTTGAAGAGGATTCTGAGAAGACTGGAAATAGGGTTGAGACTCAAAAAAGACTACATCTTTGGTGACATATTTTTTCTTGGAGACAGGATCATAACACTTATACCTCTTTTGCGTAGGAGAGTACCCCAAAAAAAATCCCTTTGTAGCCTTGGGATACAGCTTGGCCTTCTTTGGATCCTTCACATGTATGAAGCATGTACAACCAAAAACCCGTGGGGGAAGAGGAAATTCTGGAAGAGTGGGACACAAAACAGAGAAAAGAGTCTTCATACCCAGTACCTTAGATGGCATTTGATTTATCAGGTATGATGCAATGAGTATAGCTTGAGACCAATATTGCTTGGGCACATTGTGCTGGAAAAGTAGGGCTCGAGCTGTCTACAATAGTTGCCTGTTCTTGCGCTCAGCAACCCCATTTTGCTGAGGGGTGTAAGCACACGATGATTGGTGTAACATGCCTGCATCTTCCATGAATGAGTTCAGGGATCTTTCAAAGTATTCAACTACATTGTCTGAATGGAATTGCTTAATCTTCTTATCAACTTGTGTTTCAACCATCTTGCAAAACATCATAGTTATCCGTGGAACTTCATCATGTCCTTTTAACAGATAAATCCAAGTGCATCGAGAATAATGGTCAATAAAACTGATGAAGTAACAGAAGCCATCAATGGAAACAATGGGTGAAGGACCCCAAACATCAGAATGAACCAAATCAAAAGGGGCTTGAATTTCATTACTAGAAATTGGATGCATTGATCTACATTGTTTTGACATTTGACACACATCACAAATTAAACTCTGACTTGGAATGCCCTTACATAATTCAGGAAACAACATTGCTAAGGAAGAAAAAGACAAATGACCTAGCCTAGCATGCCACAGGTGCAACCTAGCTATTGACTCCACACTTTTCGGACTAGTAGTAGCAGAAGCTTGTAGGGCTGAGCTGATATCTGCATCAAAATAGTAGAGGCCCCCATACTCATGACCACTCCCAATCGTTCTCCTCGTCAATCTGTCCTGGAAGACACAATGAGAAGGAAAAAAAGTTATACTGCAGTTCAAATTTTTTGTAAGCTTTGAAACAGACAACATATTTGAGGTAAAACTAGGAACATGTATGACTGATTTAAGAGAGAGATCCTTGCTTAGGTCAACCACCCCCTTTCCAGAGATGGTGGTGAGAGACCCATCAGCTGCTCTCATCTTATCCTGGCCAGACAACAAATGATATGAAGAGAATAAGGAGGACATATGTGTCATATGGTCAGTGGCTCCGGAATCAATCACCCAAGAGGTAGAATTAATGGAACTGGTTGCACTAAATGCAGAGGCTGTACCTGATTTGGCAAGAGAGGTGGAAGCTAAAGAATTGTTCTTCAGACGGGCTAATGTCCGGCTGAGAACCTCTACCTCACTAGCTGTGAAGCCCGAGTATTTGGTTAGAGGAGTTGGCAGCCTGCCTTGTGGTGGAAGAGGACATTGTCTAAGTACTTTGTGAGTTGTCACTACTGTTGTTGGTGGCAAGATTCCCACTTGCTGTGTGGCCCTTATGTTGCCTTTTGTCCTTTCTTAGAGCAGCTGGCTTCGGACGAGGGTACAAGACCAAACATTTCTTCTTTGTGTGTTTCTCACCACCACAATGGGTACACTTGAGGGACTTCTTGTCTGAAAATCCATTTCCCTTAGTGGAGACTAGGGCTGAATGTTCTCCAGATCGTTCTGTTGATTGTGTCTGGGAGTCAACTTGCATCTCCTTTCTCCTTACTTCTTCATTCCTCACCAGGTAGTAGACATGGTGAAGCTCAGGTAATTCATCTCTCCCTAGAATCTGTGACCTTATACCTTGATATATAGGGTCTAGGCCTGCCAGAAACTTGAAGGCTTTGTTCTCCTCAATCTGCTTGTCATGCCTCTCCTTATCTCTGGAATTTTCCCAATCCAAAATCAAGTGATGGTCAAGCTCTTCCCAGAGGCCTTCCAGTGTTGCAAAGTATGTTGCCACAGACATGTCTCCTTGCCTTAGGGCTGCAATGTCTTGGTTCAGCCTGTAGATTCTAGTATTGTTCTTTTTCTGGCTGTATGTCTTGGATACTTTCTCCCAAATTTTAGCGGTTGTAGGGTAATGATGAACAGTTCTGGCCACCCGAGGAGTCATGGAGGCCATCAACCAAGACATGACTGTGGCATTTTCCTTGCGCTAGACGGTGTATTCAAGACTGTCAATTTCTGGTTCTTTCTTGTCTCCATCCAAATAGCCTGTGAGATCACGAGAGGTAATGAACAACCTTGCTGAGACGGACCACTCTCTGAAGTCATACTCATCCAGCAACACACTTGTAATCTGCAAGTTGTGCAGATTAGGGTTTTCCAGGTTTGAGGACCTTGCGACAGGTCTGTTATCTCTAGATGAAACTTCACCTGATAGTGAGGACATCCTGACTTCAGTCCTAGAGTTGTTCACAGTGTTGTAGGTGGTTCTGTTTAGGGCTGGCCGAAGTGGTCACAATGTTCACAGTGCTGGTAGAAGTGTTCACAGTGTTGTAGGTGGTTCTGTTTAGGGCTGGCCGAAGTGGTCACAATGTTCACAGTGCTGGTAGAAGTGTTCACAGTGCTGGTAGCACACTAGATAGACTTCACTTGGACTGAACCAGTTCGAGTACAGTAGCAAGTAAAAGTTCGAGGTTGCAACTGTGCAGTGCAAGTCTTTACTACTGTGCTGTGCAGGGCTGAAGTAGGGCTGGTAACCGACTTGAAAATAGGGCTCTTTACCACTGTTCTGTAAGAGTCTTGCTGGTGCACCGAAGCTGCAACTGTAGAAGAGGCTAAGTTTTTACCACTGTTTTGCGCAAGTCTTGCTGGAGCACTGAAGCTACAACTATAGAGGAAGCTCTCCCCCCTTTGGCTAGTGCTAGGACTGCTGAAATCAATCCTCAACTAGGTCTGTCCTATACAGACCTCTCTTAGTAGCCAAATGGCTACTACTTGCTGGAAATAACCTAGTAGGACATCTACTTCTGGGTCTTACTTCCCTTGAGTCCTAAAACCAAGAGAAACCCTAGGTTCGAATTTGTTTTACTCTCTTACACCCCTAGGTCTTTACTGCAGCAACCCAGAAAAGGAAGAGAGAAGATGAAAAGACAGCAAGAGAAGAGAGTGCGCCGGCTGAAACCAGGAAGAAGCTAATGCTCTGATACCATGTAATCTTAGGAGCTGTACTCGAAGTAGCAAAGAAGAGAAGAGAACCTCTGAAATGCAGTGAATGTCGAACAGTACTTGCCAGTCGACCATGCTATTATTTATGTTTGAATGTAGTACAAGGTACAAGAAATTGCTGGGATGCCCCTGATTAGTGATGGGACACCTAGATGACTTAAATCATTAAACAGGATTAGGCCCATTAACATAGTCCCAGTTACAAGATAAATTAAACATAAGTATGGGCTAATAAGAACTATTATCAGCTGAACATCACTCTAACATTCTAACAAGATTTTTTTTAGGAAATGAGGGCAATAGCTGGATCCTCCTCTAGGAAACAAAAAAACCGTAGAGGTATGGTCGTTTAGGAATTGAAGTTTGATGACAAGTAGTGTGGGCAATTCAGGTCCTTTAGGAATTGAAGGGGTGATTCAGTAAAAGCAGAATTCTTAGCAGCAGTTTTTGGGGTAAAGATGGCTAAAGAATTGGGAGTTGGGAGATTGGTCATTGAAGGTGATTCAAGGCTAGTAGTGGGGTGGTTAAAGCAAGGTGAGGGGGTGATTTGGCAGCTTAGAAATGAATTCAGGCACTTCAAATGGCTATCAAAAGACATGATCATTCAAATAAAACGGGCTAGGAGATTTGCTAAGAGTTTAGAAGATGGCTTAGCTAAGCAACGGGTTCAAAGACAACATATGTACTAGGCACATTTGTAATACAGTTGTGTGGGGTTGTTCTGTAATGGGTTTTGACAGATTTTCACAACTTGTTGTAATGACTAAAGAACTGGGAGTTGGGAGATTGGTCATTGAAGGCGATTCAAGGCTAGTAATGGGGTGGTTGAAACAAGGTGAGGGGGTGATTCGACAGCTTATAAATGAATTCAGGCACTTCAAACGGCTATCAAAAGATATGACCATTCAAATAAAACAGGTTAGGAGATCTGCTAAGAGTTTAGAAGATGGCTTAGCTAAGGAAGTGTTGGGTAACTGCCTAACTCAGGGACTTTTTCGAGGAAGCCTGCCTCCTGAATGAGAGAGAGAGAGATTGTATTCCCCAAAATCGATAATTCCTCTTCTGGCTTCCTTTCCTTATTTATAACACTTCTGTTACAATTCTGTTATATCAGTCTCTCCACTTGTCCAGTTTGTTATTTAGTTTGTTCTAGTGGCTGGCTGTTAGTTACATTACTTAAAGGCTGACATGGCCTTTTCTTGTACACTTGTCTCTTTATTCCCTTTATTTGTGTCTCAACAGTCCCTCCTCCCTTGAAAGCGACCTTGCCCTCAAGGTCAAGATGTGGAAATCTATTATGTAATTCCAAGTAAAGTTCCCAAGTTGCATCTTCAAGTGGGAGACCTGACCATACCACCAATGCCTCTGGTTCGATGTGATTCCCTTTGCGTATCCACCTGAAATCTGTTATCTGGGTGGGCTCAATTTGAACTTGGCCATCTTCCGAGAATGATGGGAGGGTGGTTGTTGTTATTGCTCCTGTTTTTGGCCATTTCTTTAATAGAGATACATGGAATACATGGTGCAATTTCAATGTTGTTGGAAGGTCAAGCCTGTATGCCACAGACCCAATGCGTTCCACAATCCAAAATGGGCCGAAGTATCTTGGGCTTAGTTTGTTCCACCTGTGGCCTGCTATTGAAACTTGCTTGTATGGTTGTAGTGAAGGGATGAGAGATCCATCGTATGGACGCCCAAAGATTGCGGAATAGGGGGGCGAATTTCAAAAAACTTTTCTCTCCCTTCAACTAGGAATCACATTCCCTATTTAGAAAATCATATTTTCAATGATCATTCTTGAACCATAAATTGAACTAGATCTGAACCAAAAGGAGTAGGAGAGGATTATACCTGATACGGAGAAATAGTATCCCCCGACGAAGGTGTTCACGCCCAAGGAAGGATCCAAAGACTGCTCCCACTGAAGATGGCGCAGTGTAGGATGGAGCAGAACCAACAGTGTTCTTCTCCAAGAACTCTGTCCTTCGCAAGAATCAACAGGATGGCACGTGAGCACAGCTTCGTATCAATTCTTTCTCAAAGAACTGATTTCAAGATCGAATCTTGACTACTCCCACAACTGGAGATCGAACTAGCAAACAGGGGCGGCAAGAACAGGGAGGCAGCAAGAAAGAATTCTGCAGGGTTGCTTAATTCTTTCTTCTGTGTTTTTCATCACTAAAGAGGATCTGAATATCTCTATCTTCTAAAGACTGCTGCCCCTTCCTTCTTTTGTTAACCTAAAAGATCAGCTCCTAGTCCAATTAGGAGCTGCTTATCCAAATCATATTTGGATCAGCCCTCTCTTTAGGTGATAAGGATAAACCCTTATCTTATCTGCAGATTAGATTAGCTTTCTCCTAATCTCAATAGGAGGTTTCTAGATCTGAATCACATTCAGATCTGGACTCTCTAAGTGGATAGGGTCAAGACCCTATCCTATCTGCTAATCCATCTCAGAATTCACCCCATAATTAACTATTTAAATAGCCCAATTTGAATTTGGCTTTGGGCCCATTAAGCTTATGTGCTCACTTAACCTTCTTAACTGCTGCCCAGTTGGGCTTCCTTGTATGGTGTGGGACCCAAGCATTAATCTATACATCAGCCACATGGGTTCGGCCCAGCCTTTGTTACAAGGCCTGGCCGAATACACTGTTATGGACAGTGCACCCCCTGAAACCCATCAAATGGGCTCTATGGGCCCAACACTTACCCTAAGTGGTCCCTGGGCCAAGCCACTTTGTAACACCCAGGGACCGTGGGCAGATGCAAGATTAGCCCATCAGGTATTATCCTCAATGGTCTTACACTCAATCTCTCAGCCCATAATGATCATACTCTGCCCGACAAGAGAGGACCTCTCCCTCAGCTATAAGGAACAGTGTTGCACTCTCTGCTTATATGGATCCCATGAATTAAAACCTTCTTGCAAACATTTTAGAAACCATAATATATATACTTTTATATCTCAAATAAAATATATTTTGCAAAACAAATATCAACGATTGAAATCGGGTGCCGGCAATCTTGGTTTCCATCAGTGAGAGTGCATCCCCGATCATTACCTTTGTTCGACAAAGGGGCTGATCTTGTCACTACGATCACCCACTCAGATGAATTCTCAGACTGTCCCAACATACCCAGGTTTTGACCCCCGCTAAGGATCTCACTGATTGGTACATCAAAGACAGCCCAATCTGACACCTAGTGCAGTATCATAATCGAGTCTAGGGGTCGGGTGTAACTTTCCAGTTTTGCCCATCAATCTCCAAGGTCCAGGGCAATAATGGAAATCTGGTCCAGTTCATAGATTCAATTAATTCTACACTGTATGTGCTTAGGGTCTCACCCTGGCAGCTGAGACAGGCCACCCCAATCGACTTGGTGGCACCACAGTGTCAGCCTTATCAGGATAGGTCTCCCCAGACCGACCCACTGGCTGCGAACATTCTAAACTAACACAAGTCTCATTAAGTGTCCAGTTTAAGGGTATTACACAGAAACATACCAAGGGAACATGAATCAAATATGCACTTTTATTCATTTACAATAAACTCATAAGGTACATCATTCTGATTGAAGCTAAGGGCATACAAAACTGTCTAACATGTAGTTTAAGGAAGACTTGCTCCCCAATCTGGTGTTGGACAGGCCTATGCTTTCTGTTGTATGACGGAGGTGGGATTTGAGATCTTGTCACACCCTATCCCGCTGGAGGAGTTGGTCTTCTACTGCTGCTACTGCTATAGACCCTTTCTCATATGGGAGTAGGGGAGGTGGGTCCCGTCCATATAGAGCCCAGAAGGGAGTCATTCATGCTGCACTGTGATACGTGGTATTGTACCACCATTCCGCCCAATGAAGCCACTTGAGCCACTGACGTGGCCTATCCCCTGCATAGCACCTTAGATAGGTTTCCAAACTCCGGTTGACCACCTCAGTTTGCCCATCTATTTGAGGATGGTAGCTGGTAGATTTGAAGAGTTTCACTCCCTGTAGTCGAAAAAGTTCTACCCAGAAACGACTCATAAAAATTGGGTCGTGGTCTGAGACAATAGAGTTAGGGGTACCATGTAGTTGTGCCACCTCCTTAGTAAAAATCTCAGCCACCATTGAAGTTGAAAAGGGGTGGGAAAGAGGGAGAAAATGGCAGTATTTGGTGAATCTATCAACCACTACGAGATTGACAGACTTGCCATAGGAAAGGGGAAGCCCTGTTATGAAGTCCATGGATATATCCGCCCACACTTGGGTATCAGCCTTATTTTTCTGGCAAATGACACATTCGGCTATGAATTTTTGGACCAAATTCCGCATGCCTTTCTAGTGGAATTGGGTGGCTAGTCTCTTGTAAGTGTGCAGAATCCCTGAGTGTCCTACTGGTGATGAGTGGAACACTTCCAGAAGCTGCTGAATATGGGCTGAATCCTGTGGTATCACCATTCAACGTTTATACAACAGCAAGTTATTCTCCACTGTGTACCCTGGGTGGCTAGTAGGGTCCTCTTGGACCTGTGAACGCAGCTTGTTCAGTTGTGGGTGTCTTTCAGCTTCTTCTCTTAACTAACTCATGATGGGACTTGTTGGGCTCATGAGAAGTAATGGAAATAGTTGTGGTTGGCGTGACAGTGCATCCACCACCTTGTTAGTGTGCCCTGCCTTGTATTTAATGATATAATCGTAGCCGAGTAATTTGGCTATCCATCGCTGCTGTTCTGGGGATAGTACGGATTGCTCCAACAAAAAATTTAGGCAATGGTGGTCAGTTCGTATGATGAACCTCCTCCCTAGAAGGTAGGGTCGCCACCTCTGAAAATAGGGGTAACGATAGAGCCTTACATTTGTGGGTGCTGTTCCGGGCAGCAATGGAATACAATGATCATGGGCACGTTTCGGTGGTAGTTCCTTAGGCTCTTGGAAGATCACTGGAAACTTCTGAAGTAGCTGCTATGGTTGTATGTGGGCTTCTTCGGATCTGTTGGAGTTACTTCCTTGGGCTAGCATTGGGCTGTTCCCGTGGGAGTCTATCTGCATTAAATTGATGTGGGCTGGGTTTGCTGCCTATTTTCTTAGGGTGGCGAGACTAATGTGTCTTGGACCCTTGGACAGCTGTCCTTGAATATGCACCTGTGAGCTGCCCACTTGAAAATCCATCGTGAGACGGGCCCAGTCACATATCACCGGCCCTAGTTGCCTTAACCATTGGACTCCGAGAACTACATCTGCTCCACTGATTTCTAGGGGATGGAGATCTACCTCGAACTTGTGTCCTTGTATCTTCATTTTTAATCCTGTGCACGTACTGTCGCACACCAGGTTTTTCCCATTAGCTACGTGTACCCGGAATGCTGTACATGGTTGGTCTGGGATCCTTAGTTGTTTGACCAATGTTTGGGTAATGAAATTGAGAGTGCTGCCACTGTCTATAAGAACCGACACATGGCGCCTGTGTACCAGTCCGGTTACTCATAGTTTGAGAGGAGGCAAGACCGGTCAAGGCTTGCAGGGATACTTCCGGGTATTCCTTTGTCCATTGCCCCCATTCTTGGTTGTCCACGGGCTCGTCAATGTCTGCTGATTGCTTGGCGTTTTCGGTTTCGGGCTGGAGGAAGAATACTTGCGGGATCTTACAGCGATGGCTCGGTCCGAATTTGTCTCCACATGCATAACAAAGGCCCTTTTTTCGTCGGGCTTGCATCTCAGCCCAGGTTAACCTCTTGGTTGAGCCGAGGCCTGAACCGGAGTTGGCTTCCTTGCCTGTGATTCCTACTCTTGGTCTGGACTTCAGTTTACCCAAGATACCTGGTTCTGGATTCGATATACCTGGTCTGACTACAGCTCCCAAAGGTCGATTAATCCTTCTTGCTCGATTCAGTTTGTCTAAATGGAGTCGAGCTAAGGCTGCTGCGTCAAGAACGGTGATGGGTTGCATGGCTTTCACCTCCAGCCGCAATTCTTCCTTGAGTCCACCAATAAAACTGCCGACAAGTGCATTTTTTGGCCACCCTTGCATGCGCACAACTAACCTTTCGAATGCCATCTGATAATCTTGGACGAAGTCGGTCTGTCGTAGCTTAGCGAGGCTTTCATCATAGTTTTCAAAAGCCAGACTCTAAATCTCATGGTTAAGGCACGGTGAAGTCCACCCATGTGGCTCTTGGGTGCCGTCGCCGGTACCACTGGTACCAGACAATCGCCTCTCCTTCCAGGTGTGCGGAAGCTAATGGAACACGATCAGGTTCCTGTGTATCGTGGTAATCGAAGTACCTTTTGGTTCGTAGAAGCTAGGACGTGGGATCTCCCCCTACGAAGACAAGAAACTCGGTTCTTGCCGTTCTTGATCCGCTTCGATGACTAGTGGTCATTGCGTTCTTCCTACCCTTCCCGATTCGGCATTGGTGGTGTCTGTTCCAGTCGCTCAAGCAAGGATGCGAAGCTTTCTTTTATTTCTTTGACGTCAGCTGATAATCTTTTTATTTCTCCTTCCATGTTGTTGACCTTGTTCTCCATCGCGGACGACCTTGTGCTTGGCATCTTGGCTCTGATACCAACTTGTTAGGTAACTACCTAACTCAGGGACTTTTTTGAGGAAGCCTGCCTCCTGTGTGTGTGTGTGAGAGAGAGAGAGAGAGAGAGAGAGAGAGAGAGAGAGAGAGAGAGACTTCCTTCCCTTATTTATAACACTTCTGTTACAATTCTATTATATCAGCCTCTCCACTTGTCCAGTTTGTTATTTAGTTTGTTCTAGTGGTTGGCTGTCAGTTACATTACTTAAAGGCTGACGTGTCCTTTTCTTGTACACTTGTCTCCTTATTTCCTTTATTTGTTTCTCAACAGGAAGGGGTTCAAAGACAACATATGTACTAGGAAAATTTGGAAGCTCAAATTTATCTTCAGAGAAATTGACATACTTTCAAGGAGGATCAACTCTCAGTTTGGTTGGGCCAAATGGGATGCAAATTGGATGGCGGATACCCTTGCAAAACAAGGGGCAAATAGATCTTCATTGTTTTGGGCAGAATTGTAACTGATTGCCGGAGATTGCAGTTTAGATTAATGTCTCTCTGCAGTCTTTATCTGTTGTAACTGAATTTCTCTGTTATTAATGAAAATTTCTTGCTGATAAAAAAAAAGATTTTATTGAATGAATTTAAGTCTACTTTGGCCAACCTACCAGATTATTTCTTGTTCACTTTCAAGCTTCATGTGAAGATAGCAAGTCAAATTGAAAAGTTGATGAGGGATTTTCTTTGGGAACCGGGTGACTCAAAAAAGGATCACCTAGTGAAGTGGGAATTTGTCACTAGGAGGTGAGAGGACGGGGGCTTAGGCATTGGCAATATTAGTTTAAGGAACCTAGCCTTGTTAGGAAAGTGGTTATGGAGATTTCCCTTAGAGCATGAGAATTTGTGGCATAAGGTTGTGGTGAGCATTCATGGTTTGGCAACAAATGGATGGGATGCTGGTGTCAACCCCAGGGCCTCTCATCACTCCCTTTGGAAAGCAATCATTGGAATCCTACCTTCTTTTCAACCTTTCATAAGGTATGATGCTTGCTCAGGTAACAAAGTTCTGTTTTGGGAGGACACTTGGGTTGGGAACGATCCTCTTAAGGACAATTTCCCGGTTATGTATTCTCTTTTGTTAAACAAATTGAAGGTCATTTCCTCTGTTTGTGTGAATGAGTGTCCTTGGGATCTGGGACTAAGGAGAGGGTTGAGAGACTCAGAAGTGGCCTCCGCAGATGGGCTGTTCTCTCTTTTGGGTGCAGTTTTCTTAGATCAGTCTTGCCCAGATACTAGAATTTGGTCAGAGTCCCCCTCAGGGTTTTTCTCTTGCTCTTCATTTTTCAATGTCTTAGTTCTGATGTTGTGCCTACCCCTTTCCCTACAAAACAAGTGTGGGCTACTCCTGTTCCACCAAAGGTTAGGGCTTTCTGCTGGGAAGTGGTTCTCCGAAAGGTCAATACTTTGGATGTACTTCAAAGGAAAAGGAAAGGCTGGTGCCTTTCTCTTCATGTCTGTTGCCTTTGCTTGCAAAATGGAGAGACAATGGCTCGTCTATTTATTTCCCGTCCTTTTATTTCTTGTATTTGGGATTGGTTCTCCTCTCTCTTTGGTTGTGGGTGGACTCCTTCGTCTATGCGAAACCTTTTCGACTCTAGCTTCATCCAATTGCCAAAGAAGAGAGGCAGGGTGATGTGGAAAACAAGAGCAACTGTATTATGGTCAGTGTGGGAGGAGAAATAATAGGACTTTCCAAGGACAGGAAAGAACCAAGGAAACACTTAAATAGAGGGCATCACTACCAGGATCATACATTGGACAAAAGCTTTGGAGCTTTTTAAAGACTTTTCTTTCACTGACTTCATTAGAGGATGGAGTGTCATAGCTGGTTCCTCATCTTTCTCCCCATTAGTTCAGGAAAGTTGGACCCCGCCGCCTTGTTCTAAAGTGGAACTAAATTTTGATGGAAGCTCTATAGGCAACCTGGTCCCCTTGGGAATAGGGGGTGTTTTCAGTGATGAGGGAGGTAGAGTACTGGCCCTATATTCAGGCCCTATAGGGGTGGGAGACTCCCTAAGAGCAAAAGTTTTTGCTTTACTCCAAGGTTTCAGATCGGCAAAGCACTGTGGATTGCAACAGATAGAAGTGGAGGGAGACTCCAAATTGGTAATAGGCTGGCTGCAATCTAGAAGCTTGGTCTCATGGATTTTCAGACATCAGCTAAGGGAAATCTCAAGCTTAGCAAGGGAGATTGGGGTGAGATTTATTTGGGCAAGAAGATCAGCAAATGGTATGGCTGATGCTTTAGCAAAGCAAGGAGTCAACAGGCAAGAGTTGTTTTGGGCTTGTTTTCGAGACAGTTTGTATCAAAGGGTTCTCCATGCGGCCCTTGGATGGTGGCAGATGTTATTTTTGTCCATTATTATTAAGGAAAGTTACCGTTTTCCATAAACAAGCTGATCTTAGAAGGAGACGCTGAAACTGTAGTGAATTTGTTAAAAGAAGAAAATTCAAGAATATGGAGCTACAACAATGAAAAGAGGAAATACAACTGGCTGACAAAAGATATGGAAGTTCGATGCACTTGGATAAAGAGAAGTGCAAAATCCTTTTCAGATGGGTTGGCCAGACAAGGGGTGAATAGGAGCTCTGTTTTTTAGGCTCAACTGTATTTTTGGCTTTAGTGGCATTTGCAAGGAGTTAAGTTACTTCAGCTCCAGTTGAATGTTTTTTATCACTTAATCAATTAATGAAATCTCTATTTATTGATAAAAAAGTGTCCGTTTTCCATAACATATATATATATATGTATATGTATATAATGCTGTACTTAGGGTGTGACGTTGATCTAACTGCTTTTGTGTAGGCTCTTAATTGTTGACAATTAGTAACAATTACTATTTGTCTTGTAATAATACTGTAAAACAACATTATTCATTGTATCTAAGAGGAAGACTGAAAGTGCATCTAATACTAGTTAATGCAAAGTTGATTTTAATTATCCTCATGAGGCATGTTTCTTTTGGTTCACGATATTCTAGTTTCTTGTTTAGTGTTGGCCCCAATTATACACATGATGTCATATTTTCTTCTACATTCATGCATTGTATACTTTGTAGAGTTAGTTTGCTTTTGCCACTCATTTTTATAAAACAGTTGTAAGGCTAACAATCAAGGAGTAAAGTATTGATAGCAGGTATCATATTGGATAACTTAGATACATATACAAATACGCTTGGGAAATACATGGATACAAATAAAAACTATGAAAACAGTTGGATACTTTAGGGAAATGCATACAAATTCCATAAATATATCAATAACATTAAGTTTAATTGTTAAAATGGCTATAAATACATAGAAATTGATTATTTTAATGGTATACATGAAGAAATATATTACAATTAATATGGTGGGTTGCATACGTATTATACAATTTTATTGGTAATGCATCAATTAAGAGTCCAAAACACATATTATATAGATTTTTACAAATTAATACATGCACAAAGCTATTATTATTTTATTCTTTATTAAAGTCCAAGGCACAAAACATATGCAACTATAATATCTGAATTATTATATCAATTTTTTTTATTTTTTATTTTTATTTTTAACATTAACAAAAAGTCAACTAAAAAATTAATTCTCAAATGTTTGATAGATAAACAATATTTTCATTTTTGAAAACAATAAATATGTTATTTAAAATATAAAATATATAATCTTAACTTAAAATATATCAAATCTATTAAAATTTTGAAGATGCATATCATATGAAAATTCATAAATTTTAATTACTAAAATAATTATTCCATTATTAACATTTTTTTATAAATTTTTAAAATAGTAAAATAATTTTTTATATAAATTTTGATTAGTGGATTTAATAGATCCAATTTATATTGTATTCTTAAATATTTTGTAAACAATATTTTTTTTTTGTAAATAATAAATACATTGTTATTTAATGCAAATTAAACTATTTATTAATAATTTATAAAAATTTTAAGATACATATCATGTGCAAATTTATAAATCTTAAGTATTAAAATAATTATTCTATTATTAATATTTTTATTTGTATACATTTCTTGAAATTAAAAATCATTTTTTGATATATGTATGTGTGAACAAATGATTTTTAGAGTTGAGCTTCTAGGGGCGGTACAAGGTATTCAGATTGCAAACCAGTTAGGAGTTTAAAATTTATTTATTGAAGGAGACTCCAAAGTTGTTGTGGGTTGGTTAAAAAGTCCAGCTTCAGCTATTTGGTGCTACAGGGGTATTATGAGGAAAGCTAATTGGTTTTCAAGGAACATGACTGTTAATTATCAGTGGGTGGGTAGAACAACTAATACCACAGTGGATGGGTTATTTAGGCAAGGGGTATCAAGCGAACATTTATTCTGGGCAGCTCTGTAAACTCTCATTTCCTAGTCTGATGTAGTACATTGTTGTTGTTGAGGAGAGGTACCAGCTCGTGCCTCTCCTTGGGCAGTCTGTTTTGTAATATCATTATGCTTTTTTTGAATAAAATATCAATCATTTAATTTTTCAAAATATTCCATTGGTTTTTTTGATTGGAAAATGTCCCCATTGGTTTATAAAATACTAATTTAGAATATTGTTCCTGTTAATTTGTAGTTGGATTTGTTGGACATAAGTGTATCCTGTTTGTTTGGAGTGCATGTAGACATTAATGTTAATAAAAGTTGATTTATTTCATTTATTGTCATAAAGTAAAAGGTGGCTTGGTGGTTAAAGATGCATGCATTCTTGGTCACCGAGCGATCTGTGTTCCTAGGTTAAAAATTCAAATCACCCTAGGTCTCTTTTTTATAGCGAGCCATTGAATCACATGTCCAATGAATTAATATGGCAGAAATGCAAACATTGATAGGGGTGAGTGAGAAAACTAGGAAGAACCAGGTTTGGTTGCATGCAAAAAAAGGAGATGGGTTTAATTGCTAAAACTAGGAAGAACTCATTTTATCCGATAGCTGATAAAATGAGTTTAACTGTTTAGATAGACTAAGATGGTTTGGTTGCATGCAAAAAGATCATCTTTGGCACCCATAAGAAGTGATTTGTTACAAGTTGAATGGTCCAAAAGAGCTAGGGGCGGACCAAAAAGGAGATGGGTTGAAGTAGTAAGAAATGATTTTAGGGCTCATAATTTAACAATGGATATGGCATTGAACAGATTGGATCATTGGAATGGTGAAACAGGATTCATGTAGCTGACCCTATATTGGTTGGGACTAGGTTTAGATGATAATGATGGTGATGATAGTGATCTATCCTATTGTCATCTATCCTATATTTATCCTATATTTATTCTAACCCTATATTGTCATCTATCCTATATTTATTCTAACCATGCCATAAGGTCATCACTCGGGATTCTACTTAGGAGACTGTTGGAAAACGTGGGGTTACTGGTGCATATCTATATTTGGTAGTTGTGTAAAAATAGAATTGTATATATTCCTAGGATTGTGGAAGGATTGATTTAGAAAGTTTTCTTTCTATTTCTTTCTTTCCATTCTTGTATTTTCTAATTTCATTTCTTTCTATTTTTTTACTTTCTATTTTCTTTTCTTCCTATTTTTTTCTTCTTTCAATTTATTGCAGCAACTTACTGTATAAATATGCCGTTTGGCAATAGAATGAAATACATCAGTATTCTACCATTCCAAAACATGGTATTAGAGCTCTAGGTTTGTCAACCTTGAGATTTTGTTCGGCCTTCATTGCCAGTTTTTCGTGTTTTTCTCTTATGGCCTTCAGTGTTGGTTTGTAACCAGAAGTGTTCCTTTATTCTCCTTTATTCCGACCAATTCTTCCCTCCTTTATTCTCCTTTCCTGTTGGCCTTATTTTTCCTCCATTAACAATGTCCGACATGACTGCAACAAGTGCTCCTGTCCAAACTGATGAAGGAGCAACAAATTCTCATCCTCACACTGGTGATTTGCAGAATATTCAGACAACATATAGACTGAATGGCCAGAACTACTTGAAGTGGTCACAACTAGTGCGTACCTATTTGAAGGGAAAAGGAAAAATTAGTCACCTTGGAACAGGGCCAAAGTTGGGCGAGCCAAATTTTGATGCTTGGGACGAAGAGGACTCAATGATTATGTCATGGTTGTGGAGTTCAATGACACCCGAGATTAGTGATACTTATATATTTCTTCCCTCTGCAAAGGCTATTTGGGATGCTGTCTGACAAACCTATTCCAAAGCCCATGACGTTGCTCGTGTCTATGGGGTCAAAGTGAAGACAGTGGCGGCCAAACAAGGGAGCAGAAGTGTTACAGAATATGCAAATTTGTTGCAAATTTTATGGCATGAGCTTGATCATTATCGGGTTCTTGAGACAAAGTGCCCTGATGATGTTGTGATCTTGAAGAATTTTATTGAAAGAGATAGGGTGTATGATTTTTTGGTCGGACTGAATGCTGAATTTGATCAGGTCCGAATACAAATTCTTGGCAAAGAAGAAGTGCCTCCATTGAATGAAGTCATAGCCCTTGTCAGAGCTGAGGAAAGCCGTCGTGGAATCATGCTTGAGCCTAAAGATCCTGAAGACTCAGCCATGGTGGCAAGGGGAGGAAGTTACAGTGGTTCAAAGGGTGAGAACAATCACAACTTGGCTCGTGATACAACTACCCGTGACTCTAACGATAACCTCTAGTGCACCTGTTGCAAGAAGCCCAGACACACAAAAGATTGGTGCTGGAAACTTCATGGGAAACCTCCCACATCCAGCAAGGAATGGGGAAATCGAGGAGTTTCAAAAGGAGTTCCACAGCCCATAATGTCTCCACAACCCCGCAGCAAGAACACTCAAGTCAGGGACCATTTACTGTTGAAGAAATTGAAAGGCTAAGGAGCTCCTGAAATCCTTGAAACCAGGAAGTGGTTCTACCTCCCTTGCTCTCTCAGGTGAGTCTTTATCTCTAGGATTACATGCCTCGGCTAGTGTTTTTCCATGGATTTTTGATTCTGGAGCTACTGACCACATGACACCCTCTTCACTACATTTTCTCACCTATACACCCTGTCCTAGTAATAGAAAAATTTCTGTTGCTGATGGTTCTTTCACCACAGTGGCAGGGATTGGGAATATTCAAATTACTCCATCCCTATTGCTTAAAAATGTTCTTCATGTTCCTAAGTTATCCACTAGCCTTATCTCTATACATAAACTCACCCAGGATGTGAACTGTAATGTTGTGTTCTTTCTTTCTTACTGTGTATTTCAGGATCAGGTTCCAGGAAGAAGATTGGACTTGCTAAGGAAAGGGATGGACTCTACTACCTTGAAGCAACCAGCAAACCATATCACACTGTTATGCATGTCACACACGAGTCATTCTTATCTACCTCCAATAAAGATTTAATTTGGCGTCATCACTTCCGTTTTAGTCATCCTTTATTTCCTGTTTTAAAAACAATGCTTCCTTCCTCGTTTAAAGGAATTGATGTTGAAACCTTTCATTGTGATGTTCGTGAACTTGCTAAGCACAAAAGGGTTTCTTTCTCAATCAGCAATAAAAGATCTTCAACTCCTTTTTATTTGATTCATTCGGATATATGGGACCCTTATCAAATTCCCAACATTATTGGTTCTAGATGGTTTGCCACCTTTATTGACGATTGCACTAGGGTCACATGGATCTTTCTTCTTAAGTCTAAATCTGATGTGGGTACCATTCTTCCCAACTTTCATAACATGGTCCAAACTCAGTTTGGTGTGAGAATTAAAAGGTTTCGATCTGATAATGCTACAAATTATTTTAATCAGAATTTGTCTCCATTTTTTTCAGAAAGAAGGCATTGTGCATGAATCATCCTATGTTAACACTCCCCAACAGAATGGGATAGCTAAGAGAAAAAATGGCCATCTTTTGCAAACCACTCGAGCCTTTCTCTTTCCAAACCGGGTGCCAAAACAATATTGGGGGGAAGCTGTCCTTACTGCTGCATACACCATAAATAGACTACCATCTAAAGTTCTTGACAACCGAAGCCCAATACAAGTCCTTTCTGAATTCTACCTTGATATTCGAACCTCAAATAATCTCACACCAAGAATTTTTGGCTGCACTGCCTTTGTTCATGTCCATAATAAGGGAAAATTGGATCCACGAGCAATCAAGTGTGTCTTCTTGGGATATTCCTCAACTCAGAAAGGTTACAAATGTTATTATCCAGCCACCAGAAAATTCTACACCTCCATTGATGTCACATTTGAGGAGGGACAATCCTTTTTCACTCAACCTTATCTTCAGGGGGAGCCCTCATTAATGGAAGATAAGGCCTCAGATCTACTCTCCTTAGATGTATTACCCTCCTCACAGTCATTCAACTGTCAAGAATCACATCCTTCTGAGTCACAATCCTCTGAGCCCCACATTCCTGATTCTCAACAAGAGTCAAACAACCCGACCATTGAACCAAATTCAGACACTGTTAACCCCATCAATGATGTGCATGATGATGTGAGATATGTGTAGGTTTATTCTAGGAGAAGAAATCCAGATCCTCAACTTGTGCAAGTCCAAGATTCAACTCCTAATCCTGGAACTAAGGGATATGCAGAACCTGAACCTGCACCTTCACAGTCTGAGTATGACCTACCTATTGCATTGAGAAAAGGAACCAGAGAATGTACCAAACGCCCATTATACCCTTTAGCCAAATCTGTGTCGTTCCAAAGATTCTCTAAATCCCGTAAAAGTTTTCTAGCCAGTCTTAACACCATTCCATTCCTAATACTCTAGCCGAGGCACTTTCTAATAAGGAGTGGAGAAAAGCCATGAGAGTGGAAATGGAGGCACTAGAAAAGAACAACACATGGGAAGTTGTGGATCTACCAAGAAACAAGAAGACTGTAGGTTGTAAATGGGTGTTCACAATAAGTACAAATCTGATGGGTCGTTAGAAAGGTACAAAGCACGACTGGTAGCCAAGGGATATACACAGCCTTATGGTGTAGATTATTAGGAAACTTTTGCCCCAGTAGCTAAAATGAATACAGTAAGGGTGTTGCTGTCTTTGGCTGCTAACTATAATTGGGATTTGCAACAGTTTGATGTAAAGAATGCATTTCTCCATAGTGATCTAGAAGAGGAGATATACATGGACATTCCACTGGGTTTTGGAGAAGGCATTTAGGGGAACAAAGTTTGTAGGTTGAAGAAAGCACTATACGACCTCAAACAATCTCGGAGAGCATGGTTTGGAAGGTTTACAAAGGTGATGCTTAGTACAGGTTACAAGCAAAGTCAAGGTGACCACACATTGTTTATCAAACACAACCTCAGGGGGAGTTACTGCACTATTAGTCTATGTGGACAGTATAATCGTGACTGGGAATGATAAAAAGGAGAAGGAAGCATTGAAAAACTGTATTTCCAGAGAATTTGAGATAAAAGACTTGGGGAGACTAAAGTATTTTCTTGGAATTGAAGTTGCACATTCTAAACAAGGCATCTTTATCTCTCAACAAAAGTATGTTGTTGATCTTTTGAGAGAAATAGGAAATATGGCATGTAAACCAGCTTCCACGCCTATAGATCCCAATCATAAATTTGGAGAAGCTAGCGAGATTGCAAGTGTAGACAAGGAGATGTTCCAAAGACTTGTTGGAAAACTCATTTATCTTGCACATAAACGGCCAGATATTGCATACGTTGTAAGTGTAATAAGTCAGTTTATGCATAATCCTAAAGAAGTTCATCTGCAGGCTACTCATCGAATTCTGCACTATTTGAAAGCCAATCCAGGAAAAGGAATTTTATTCAGAAGAAATGGGGGACTGGCTCTTGAAGCATATACAGATGCCGATTATGCAGGATGTCCAGTAGATAGACGGTCCAGTTCCGGTTACTGTACCTTCTTGGGAGGAAACTTAGTCACTTGGAGGAGTAAGAAGCAAAACTCAGTCAAGTGTAGAGGCAGAATTCAGGGTTATGGCACAAGAAGTGTGTAAATTACTCTGGTTGAAGATAATTTTAGAAGACCTGAAGATTCCACGAGAAGAGCCTATGAAACTATATTGTGATAACAAGTCATCCATCAATATTGCTCACAATCCTGTTCAACATGACAAGACGAAGCACATCGAAGTTGACCGATACTTTATAAAAGAGAAACTGGACAGCAAATTGATTTGCACTCCCTATGTGTCTACAAAAGGACAACTGTCCGATGTACTTACTAAAGGGCTCAATAGTACAGACTTTCGAAGAATTATAGCCAAGCTGGGAATGGAGGATCTCTATTCACCAGCTTGAGGGGGAGTGTTGGAAAACGTGGGGTTACTGGTGCAGATCTATATTTAGTAGTTGTGTAAAAATAGAATTATACATATTCCTAGGATTGTGGAAGGATTGATTTAGAAAGTTTTCTTTCTTTCCATTCTTGTACTTTTTATTTTCTTTTCTTTCTATTTTTTTCTTCTTTCTATTTATTGCAGCAGCTTATTGTATAAATATGCCGATTGGCAATAGAATGAAATACATCAGTATTCTACCATTCCAAAACAGAGACCACTTGGGCAGAAGATGTCTTCATTGCCATATACTGATAGTCTAATCTATAGAGTTCTCTAGGTTGTTAAATGTCAACTACACCCCCCCCCCCCCATACAATAAGTTCCTTAGGTTTAATTTGGATTTTGAGTAGGATCAATTCCCTGTCTTCCAAATGAGCTTGCAAGATATTCCAAAATGCTGATCTTCAATGCTTTCTATGTATGCTCTATGTAGCACAATTCTGGTAGAGGATGACTTTATCTCAATTTTGCCTTGAATACATCCCATCCTTCAAGACTTAAATATTCATATTTTTCCCTTTGTTCTCGTATTAAGTTGCTATATTTTTGCAGCATCAGCTTTTTTAGAAATTGAATAATGTATTGCTTGGTAATACTGTACCCATATATTTTTTGTTCACATAGGGACTTGTGGTTGTGGAAACAAATTTTAGGATGTATGCATACTCATCATCTAAACTACATTGTGAGATTTTGCGCCTTTTTTCAAGGTAAGCTATACTTTGTTGTTTTGGGAGTCTAATGATCAGATCCGTTCTCTATTTCCAAAAGGTTCAATTTTATGGAAGGGCATCTTTTTGTTAGGTTTGACAAAATAATCACTAGAGCTAAATGGCTTTATGAGAAAGTTTAAAAAACTATCTTAGACTCAGTGTTTTAAAAGCACAAGGCACAAAAAAAGCACAAGAGCCATTTTGTGGCAAAGGCGAATTGTTTCAAGGCTTAAAAAAAGTCATAAAACTTTAAGAAAATGCAAAATATTAAAAATATTAAACACATTATTCATTGAAAATATGGACTTAAATTTAAAAAAAATGCTTCAAAAAACCTATTGTCACAAATTAAAATACATAAATAACATGTAAAACATATTTAAAATGACAATTAAAAAATAACATGAACCGCAACATATAAAACATATTCAAGCATCTAAACTCTTAATCTCTTTATTTTTTTTTGCCAATTACATTATTTCAAATGGCTAATGTGATGTTAAACATTATGCATTAATGATTCTACGAGCTGCCTTTGTACCAAGCCCCTTGTGGCAAAGCCCAGACAAGTCCAAACATTATGCATTCCTCATTCTAGGAGCCCAAACAAGCTCCAACACTTATAAAACCTTTGTTTATAGGGATTAAGAATTTAAGACCCTGATATGGACTTGTTTAGGCTTACCTCTAGGGACTTGGTTGGGGTCCAAGGGTGGAGGCCCCGACCCAACTTCTAAACACACACAAAAAAAAAAAAGAAAGAAGAAAAAAGTGCATAGATTTTCAAAAGGTGCATACCTGGGTTGAAGTGCAAGGTGCACCTAGGCACACCAGGTGCACGCCTTTTGGAAGTATTGTGCCTAGGACATAGGCGAGGTGTTTACCCTAAAATGTGCCTAGGTGCGCCTTTTAACTCACTGCTCAGGATAAACATATAACCACATTGAATTGAGCCCTACTTTTTTAATGCACCAAATTGCCTTTTTCTTTCCAATTGTTTGGTGATTTTTCAAATTTATAGATGGCATCGTGTAGCATTGATTTCCTATTTTCCTTTCTTCACTGATTAAATACCATTATTAGTACCAACCCCAGCTCTAACCAAGGATTGAAATATCAATATGATACGTCTGATACAGGGCGTTTCGTATCGGTATCATTAGTGTCCAGCATGGGATACACTACGACTAGAGATGTATCCTGCTAGTTGTGCGTATCGGGCTGATACGGGTGTATTATCAGTCCGTATTGCACTGTATCATCTGATACATATCGATACTGACTGGTATAGAACGATACACCACCCATGAGACGTGAATGCGCATGCACATACTTTTCTACTAAAAATGAAAGTCGCAAGGATTTGAACCCGCATCAAGAGTTAAGGGAGAGCTTAACATTCACGCCTGTAAGCCACTACACCACTCCATCTTTTGTGTTTATGAGTAAATGAATATAGCTTTTATTTCTTTATTACTTAAATGCAATTCAAATAAATAATACATATTACAGTTAACTCCAACTAAAAATTAAAAAAGTAATATTTAAAATCAGTATTTTATAAAATAATAGAAATAAATAATATATCAAATCCACATTTATACCAAAATATTATTTGAATCTCAAAAAATTTATAAAATTATAATATTAATAAGAGAATAATTATTTTAGTCCTAAAAAATTATAAATTTGCACATGATATTAATTTACATTACATAAAATCATATTTATTATTTAGAAAATAAAAAAATGTTCACAAAATATTGAAGAATATAATCTTAAATAGAATCTATCAAATCTACTAATCTACATTTATATTGAAAAAAGATTTTTAATTAGAAAACTATAGGAATAATCATTTTAAAAGTTACAAATTATGAATTTGCATATGAAATGTATCTTAGAAATTTTAAAAGTTAAAAATTATGAATTTGCATATGATATGTATCAAATCTACTAATCTATGTATCATATTATATTAATTGTAATATATTTTTTTTCATATACACCATTAAAATATACATTTTCTATGTATTTATACATAATTTATGATTATTTGACCTTAAATTTAATATTATTAATGTATTATAAAATTTGTGTTACCCTAGCGTATCCATATTTTTCGTACATATCCATGTGTTTCCAAAGCGTATTCGTATCCAAGTTGTCCGATACGATACTCGATACCAATACATTAATCCTTGGCCATACAACACGCTTTTAACTCCATTGGCCAACTTAATTGCTATTATAATATCCTTTATTTATTCCAAAAATCTTAATTTTGTTCAAATTTGTCAGCCGTCCAGAAAAATCAAGCCACCAGTATTTCTGTTTGGGCATTCTCTATTATGTTGGATGGTCAATGTATGCCCTTCAAGTCTCAAAACTACATTACTTGGTATATTGGGCTGTAGCCAATCCAGGATCTAATCATAAAATTTAGCAACTTGATTGACGTGTAATGCTTTAGTCTGTGCTGTGCCTGTACACAGCAAGATGCCATCTATAGTGAAGCTGTGCTGCAAACCATATTTCATTGAATATTACCTAATGATCTGTACTACATTTCTGACCTCGTTATTCTGTTGTGAGAAACACAGGGTTGAATATCAACTTCCAAATCTTATAGTTGGAGCAATAACAAAAGAAAGTTTATATAACGCTTTTGAAAATGGTATCACAGCAGAACAGGCAAGTATTAATGTGCCATTAGCTTTGGAATCTCTATTAATATATTTTTTTTCAATCCTGTAGAAATATCTTTTTTACTTCAAGATCAAATATTTTGATTGGACTGAAAAGTAGCCTTGTAGTTGGAGTTCCTAGATTTTGGATGGTTTGGTGCTTGAACTTTCTGTATTTTCTGGTTTATGGTTTTATGGGCTTTACACATTTACCACAAGAATGTATAGGAATGATAGCACCTGTAAACTGATCATTTGAAGTCCAATTCTACATCCTACTAAGTTTCACTAAGGTGGTGCATTATAATGTAATGCCTTCTAAGACACCATTTGCATAATCTATAAGGCTCGGTTTGGAAGTATTGAGTAAGTCGGTGAAAACTTCACCGGTGAATTTGTTGTAATCGAAATAGCTGATGTGGCAACCAGGCAACCACTTGTCTTCTACTTGCTTTTCGCACATGTTTCCTCTTCCTCAAGTATAAATATGTATGGTGTTATATATTCAAATACAAGAAGAATTACTTTCTTCGTTGTCTGTCTCTGCTGTTTTCCATGGCATTAGAGCCATGACTGCCAGATCCAAGAACTCTTTCTCCGTTTCTTTTTCTTGCAATTCTGGTAGCCATTACCAGGTTGCGTCTTACTTCTTTCTTTCGTTTTTGCGAACCATTTTCGATCTTTCTTCTTTCTTCCACCATTTCCGAACCTCTGTTCCAAGATTACTACACAGAGATCCCCTGTTCCAAGATTATTTGAAGTTCCGTCATGGTTGGAGAAATTGATCAAGCTTCTCCCTATTACCTGTATCCATCGGACAATCCGTGATCTGTATTGGTCTCTTGTCCCTTCACCAGAGAAAACTACTCCATGTGGCAGCAAACTATGAGGAATGTTTTACGAGCGAAAAACAAATATGGCTTCATTGATGGATCAATTCGGAAACCAAACCTGTCGACAGTGGAAGGGATGGCGTGGGAGAAGTGTAACTCCATGGTCATCTCGTGGTTGTTCAACTCGTTGGCTCGTGATCTACATGAAAGCGTCTCCCATGCAGACACAACACTAGAAAGCTAGCAAGTTCTTGAGGAGAGAAGCACCAAGCATTAGTTGCCAACAGGGTACCATACCACCTGAAGTTGTGGCCTTCAATCTTTCTACCAAAAATGGAAGCCGTGGCAACCTGTGCTCAAAATATAAGTGCGATCACTGTAAAAAGACCGGCCACACGAAGGACCACTGCTGCGAACTTCATGGCTATCCGGATGGGTGGGAGAAAGGAAAAACCAACTGAAAGCACCATACGGGTGCTCAGGACCGTTCTCATTTCCAAATTGCAGCTTGCACCACGACTGATGCATCTGGAACAACACAATTTTCAGCCGGTAGGCTCACACCAGCTCAGTATGCCTAGTTGTTACCGCTCCTGAATTCTTTTTTTTTGATCAATAACAGAAACTTTATTAAGAATTATGAAGCTTTAGGTACAAAAAGGGGGAGATAAAGAGTCTTATCTCCCCATCAGAAAATTACAATGAAAGAAGATTAAAAAATAGCCCAAAAAATAGCCTCCCTATTCACCCCTTGCTCAGCCAACTCATCTGCAAAAGAATTAGCAGTCCTTTTCACCCAGCTGTCTTGTATCTCAATGCCTCTACATAGCCATAAGAATTTTTTCTTTTCATTATTGTAACTCCACAAGCCACTGTCCTCTTTCTTCAACCAGCTAATCACCACCTTTGAATCACCTTCCAAAATCAGCTGACTGATATTTAGTTCCCTTGCTCTTTGAACCCCATCCAAAGCTGCAAGGATCTCCAGCCCTAATAGAGTCTCCTTCTCCAATAGGGCCTGATAACAGAGCAATAACAGTCCCTTTCTCATTCCTGAAAACTCCCCTAATCCCAGAGGGCCCTGAATAACTTATGCTACTGCCATCAAAACTCACTTTTATAAATCCGGAGGGAGGAGAGGACCACAAGGGACTAAGAGTCCTCTTACACAGAGTAGAGGTTGCTATCTCTTTCTAGTTTCTTAACAGGTCAGCAATAGGAAAGTCTGAGAACAGTTCCATAGTTTTTAGCCAGTGGGCAGCCCTTAAAAGTATTGGGTCTAATAGTTCTTCCAGGGATCTTTCCTTTTATGAAAATATTCGAGAGTTTCTTTCTTCGCATAGTGACCAACACACGGCTGCCCTAATTCTCCTCCACATCATTTTCCCTCGCTTCGTAGGCCATCTGAAAAACGAAGAGGAGAACAAACCTTGGACACTCTCAGGAGGGTTCCAAGTAAACCCAAAGCGAGAAAGTACCCACTCCCAAACAGTTTTAGTAACCTTACACCGGATTCCCCATCATCTTACAGAGAGAGCATCTATTAGGAAGTAAACAAGAATTTGGTCTCTTTTTCTGAAGCAGATTATTTGTATTTATTCTTTCCAGGAAAATTTCCCAACAAAAAACCCAACCCAAGGAGGAATGGACTTGCTCCAAAATTCCTTAATCGGAAAGGACACACCAGAAGGGACAAATGACCGAGTTAAGGTTTCAGAAAATGAAGCACAAGAGAAGGTTCCTGAAGTAGAAGGGATCCAAACTCTGGTGTCTTCCCTATTAGGATCAAGGAAGATATTCTCAAGGATGGCTAGTAAAGGTAAGAGGCTGTCCAAGTCTGTATCCCTAATTGCCCTTCGCAGGCCGAGGTTCCACCCAAAACTAGAATTGGAGTCTGAAGTGTTGAAGATTAATTAGTTTTATGATGTTTCTCCGAGTAGATGTTTTATGTTAGTTGTTAGATAGAAGGTGGGGACCACAGTAGTTATGTGAGTCCAAATTTTATTATGTTTTTTGAGTGTTATATATGTTGTTTTATGTTTTGTCGCCCTATAAGGGCATAGTTGTCTTTGTATTGTTCTATTATATTAGTATAAATAATAAGTGAAGGGGGCGGCCAAATTAATTACTCTCTTTTCTTTCAACTTCTCTCCTCTCTTTCTTCTTTCTTCAAGAAACTACTTTCTTTCATATTTTTTAATTCAGCAGATTTCTACTTGGTATCAGAGCATCGACTAGGGTTTCTTGAAGCATTCTCATGCAGCCTAGATCAGCTAACTGCATGAAGAAGTAAAGGGCTGATCGATCTACTATAGATTGCCCAGTTCTTGGAGTTTTTGGTGGGATTTAGACATCAGGAAGGTGATCTACTGTTTGAAATCAAAATCAGGAAGAACTGGAGTACGGGGAAGAGTCCTAGAAAAGTTGGACTCTTTGTTTTTTATCTGATCTTGGGCGCCCAGGTAATGTTAGTTTTCTTTTGATTTTTTGAAGAGGGCGGTTTGGTTTCTGAAATTTTCTAGGTCTCCCGGAGTGATCGATTCACTTCTCTCTGTTGGGAGGCATGGGGGGGAGAGAGATTTCCCTCCAGATAGGGTTTTCTTCTTCCGAAAGGGTTGGTTATTGTGGATGCTTTTGTTGGAAAGGAATACAACCGCAGACAACAGTAGTAAGGGGCATTAGATTCAGTGTTCCTATCCTATCTTATCTCTTAGCTAGATTTAGTGTTCCTATCTTATCTCTTAGCCAAATTCAGTGTTCCTATTAATTTGGCAGTAGCATTATTATATCCTATGTCTTTTAGAAAGTTTCTTAATGTTTTTCTAGAAAGTTTCCTTATTTTTTTTAGAAAGTCTTTTTTTGGAAAGTTTCTTAATGTTTTTAGAAAGTTCTTTTTTGGAAAGTTTCCTTAAGGACTCTTGTAATTCCTATTTAAAGGAGTAGATGTTATTCAATAAAACTATCGATAATTTCAGTCAATAAAGAGCAGAGGAGAGTTGGTGATCTCTTTAACAAATCACCATAAAGGCGCTAAAGATAGGCTCCTCGATAAAAGGGAGAAACAAGGGAAAACAAGAAGTTTTCCCCGTTAACCGACCTGTGACGAGATCCTATTCTTGGGCCCTTAACAATTTGGTATCAGAGCAGGGCGTCATGGGTGACTTTGAGCAATTGAAGACTAGGATTCATGATCTGGAGCACAAACTCGTGGAAAACAGCAAGGAGGTGCCCGAGATCAAGGACGACGTCTGAGAATTGAGGCGCTTGATGGAGTTATATTTTTCTAGCAAGGAAAAGAGTTCAGAAGGGGTTGCAACCAGAGACGGCCGTCGACCAAACATGGTAGAATTGTCCGGCGAGCAGTAGGTCGTTGCCTAGGGAACCGCAATCGTTCCCAAATACAACAGGCTGGAATTCCCTTCCTATAATGGATATGAAGATCCTTTGGGATGGTTGTACAGATGTGAGCAGTTCTTTCGCAACCAACAGACAGAGGACATGGACAAGGTAGGCTTAGCCGCATTCCACGTGACAGAGGAGGTGCAACTCTGGTTTTACAAATTGGAGCAGGAGGAACCTGGGCTTAGTTGGACCCAATTCAAATCCTACTGCCTTCTCAGATTTGGGCCCCCATTAACAAGCAATCCATTAGGCGAACTAATCAACCTCAAACAGACTGGAACTGTGGCTGAGTATCAGCATCAGTTTTAGACCCTCCTTGTAAGAGCATCTTCAATACGACTAGACCAACAAGTTGACATGTTCACCGCGGGGTTACTGCTATGAATTTGGCTCACGCTTTTGAACGCAAATTGCAACTCAACCGCGGAAGTATCAGTATAGAGCGGCCTCAAACAACATGGGCAGCTCCGAAACCACTCGGAATGGTTCCATCTTCAGCAGCCAGCCAAGAACAGAAACCACAGACGAGCAACAATTCCAGATTGGCATCCAGTGTGGGAAGCAGCGTTGTTGCACCCCCTATTAAGCGCTTGTAACGCAGGGTGAGGGGACGCTGTTTTAATTGTGATGAACTTTACTCAGCAGGGCACAAGTGCAAGAGACTTTTCTGCCTCCTGGTGGAACAAGAGGAAGATGAGGATGAACCCTCTTCATTGGAACTCGATCTAGGAGGGCAAAATCATTCCCCAACCTCAATCTATTGTTCGTTCCATTATTAATCGAGGTGTTGTTGAGGTTCTGGTGGAATGGGCCAGCTTACCATTGGCTGAAGCTACCTGGATTCCTTTGACTTTGTTTCAAGACACCCATCTTGAATTCGAGCTTGAGGACAAGCTCTTAGTCCAAGAGGGGAGTAATATTGTGGATGCTTTTGTTGGAAAGGAATACAGCCGTAGACAGCAGCAGTAAGGGGCGTTAGATTCAGTGTTCCTATTCTATCTTATCTCTTAGCTAGATTCAGTGTTCCTATCTTATCTCTTAGCTAAATTCAGTGTTCCTATTAATTAGGCAGTAGCATTATTATTTCCTATGTCTTTTAGAAAGTTTCTTAATGTTTTTTTTTCATAAAGTTTCCTTATTTTTTTTAGAAAGTCTCTTTTTGGAAAGTTTCTTAATGTTTTTAGAAAGTTTCCTTAAGAAGGACTCTTGTAATTCCTATTTAAAGGAGCAGATGTTATTCAATAAAACTATCGATAATTTTAGTCAAGAAAGAGCAGAGGAGAGTTGGTGATCTCTTTAACAAATCACCATAAAGGCGCTAAAGATAGGTTCCTCGAGAAAAGGGAGAAACAAGGGAAAACAAGAAGCTTTCCCCGTTAATCGACTTGACGAGATCCTATTTGCGGGCCCTTAACATTGGTTTTTGTGTGTGTGGTATTAAATTATTTTTTGATGGTCTCCAGTCTATTTTTTCTTATTGTTGAATTGTTTGAAGTAAAATGGAGAGTTGGAATACCGAGATGAAATCTACCGGTACTATGGGACTGGGTGTTGGAGGTAGTAGTGATATTTTTGGGTCTGGGATCATTGCTACAGTAAAACTTGATGGAACAAATTATTTGGAGTGGGCACAATCAGCTAAGATGGCTATTGGTTCTCGTGGAAAATTAGGGTATATCACTGGGGTGGAGAAGAAACCTAATACAGACTCTTCCCAATGGGTGCAAGAGAATTACATGGTAATGTCCTGGATGTGTAATTCTATGTTACCTCATATTGCAAAAAATTTCCTATGGGCTAATACTACTAAGGAGATTTGGAATGGAGTGACTAAAACCTACTATCATAAGCAAAATGAAGCTAGAGCCTATCAGTTAAGAAATCAGGTATAAGTATGAAACAGGGAGAAAAACCTCTTGCTGTGTATTTCTTCGTGCTGAAAACCCTATGGTAGGAAATAGATCACTTAGAAACTGTGGTATGGGTAAGTGTAAATGATGCAACAACTTATCACAAACTGGTAGAGAGGAATAGGGTTTTTGAGTTCTTGGCAGGGCTGAACCTTGAATTTGACATTGCTATGCAGCATATTCTTTCTAGGGAGGGTGTCACATTCTCTCAGGCCTATGCTTTTGTCTCTGGAGAGGAGAGTAGGAGGAATGTAATGCTGAGACAACCTGGGATGGACCAATCGGCAATGGTTGGTACAACAAAACCTAAGCCGAATGGAGACAGGGGGAGTAGTGAGACTAGAAGGGAAGATAAGGACTTGGTGTGTGATTATTACAAGAAGCCTAAGCATACCAGGGACACTTGTTGGAAGCTTCATCCAAATCTTATACTTGCTCGGATAAGAAACAAGAAGGTAAATGCAAATGTAGCCACTACAGGAGACTCTTCAGCCCCTCTCTCCCAAACTGATTGGGAATCCATTGCAGTAGCAGCAGTGAGAACAAAATTAGAAGGGTTTGGACAGCTTATGAGTAAGAAAGATTCACCCAGCTCTAGCCTCCAGATGGAAAGCAGAATGCAGGAGCCAACTACACCACTTCCTTTGCACATACAAGTAGTTCATATGCAACTGCGAATCTTGTAACCACTTCAGGTAACGAGGGACCTCCCTGGATTATAGACTCAGGAGCATATGAGCATATGACTAATGCCCCTACCATTTTCAGTTCTTATCAGTTGTGCTCTGGTAGAGACAGAGTCTCTACAGCAGATGGTTCACATATGCCCATTGCTGGGAAGGGGACAGTTAGAGTGACCAATGATATAATTCTGTCCTCTGTTTTACATGTCCCTAGACTTCATACCAACTTACTGTCTGTTAGTTCTTTGACAAAAAATTTGAATTGTTCTGTGATTTTTCTTCTTGCTAATTGTGTTTTGCAGGATCTAGAGTCAAAGAAGATGATTGGGAGTGATCGTGAGGTGAATGGTGTCTACCTTCTGGATGAGATTCCGAGACATCAGGTCCATTATGTTAGCAACAACAGTGGTAGTGGGTCAGAGTCAGTAAACCAAATTATGCTTTGGCACAATCGCTTGGGACATCTTTCTTTTAGTTCTTTGAAATGTCTTTTCCCAAAGTTGTTTGAGTCTGTCCAATTATTTACTTTGGAGTGTGAGAGTTGTCAGTTAGGAAAGCATTGCAGATAGTCTTTTAAACCAAGTAATAAAAGTACTGCTTTTAATATTGTTCACACTGATGTATGGGGGCCATATCAAATCCCTTCCATGGGAGGATTCCGTTACTTTCTCTTGTTTGTGGATGATTATACACGATATTCTTGGATATATTTGATGAGATCACGTGATGAGGTTCCTAACTTAGTACGACAATTCCACTAGATGATTCTCACACAATTTGGAGTGAGAACTAAGGCTTTTAGATCAGATAATTCCATAGAGTACTTTGAGAAGGACCTAACCATGTATCTCTTAGAACATGGTGTAGTTCATCAGAGCAGTTGTGCATATACACCGCAACATAATGGAGTTACTGAGAGGAAAAACAGACACATTGTGGAGGTGGCAAGGAGTCTTATGGTGTGTGCTTCAGCTCCTGTGCAGTTCTGGGGAGATGCAGTTCTTACAGCCGTACATGTGATTAGCCGTGTTCCTTCACGGACTTTGGGGTTTAAGGTGCCATTTAGCCTTCTTTTTCCAGATGGGGAGATATTTTATATACCTCTGAGGGTTTTTGGTTGTGTTTCTTTTGTTCACATTCTTGGCCCTCATTGCAAGAAATTGGATTCTAAGGCCAAGAAATGTGTTTTTCTTGGGTATGCTCTGAACCAAAAGGGGTATTGCTGTTATGACCTAGTGTCGAGGAGCAGATTTGTCACTATGGATGTTACCTTTTTTGAATCCACATTCTTCTTCTCGAGTGGTTCTCTTCAGGGGGAGAGTTTTGGGGAGGAGAACTCACAATCTGTTCCTCTTCCTGTTTCTGTGGTGCTTCGATCAGTTCAGCCACCACCTGCGCCATCAGTTCAGCCAACATCGGTTCAGCCAGTACCTGCACCTCCAGTTTCATTACCTGAGCCACTACGGGCAGCCTCACAGCAATATCAGTGCCGACAGATGATGGTTGACTCCACACATCCTCGACCCACACCACTCTGTCAGTCCTTCTAAAACTCCAGATTCGACAGATACAATTCCAAGTATTCCTCTTGAGCCTGAGCTTGTTATGTTTGCTGATGATAATGTTTCTGTCCCTAACACCATTGTTGCAGCTGATCCCACTAACCTTGATCTTCCCATTGCACTTCGTAAGGGGAAGAGTGTACAACCCACTGCATTTCACACCATCTTTCCTACAGTGCTTTATCACCCTCCGACCGTGCTTTTCTTTCTTTCCTGGATTCTGTGTCTATACCCAGGAATGTTACTGAGGCTCTCTCCAAACCTGAGTGGAAAACAACCATGCAAGATGAGATGGATGCTTTGGTCAAAAACCAAATTTGGGAAATAGTTGATCTCCCCCCAGACAAGGAGACAGTCGGATGTCGATGGGTATTCACAGTGAAGTATAATGTCGATGGCAAGATAGAGAGGTGCAAGGCAAGGTTGGTAGCAAAAGGGTATCTCAGACCTATGGTGTTGATTATCTGGAAACCTTTGCACTAGTAGCTAAGATGAGTTCAGTTTGTATCCTTTTATCTCTATCTGCCACCTATACATGACCCTTGTTCTAGCTTGATGTCAAAAATGCTTTCTTCAATGTGACCTACAGGAGGATGTATATATGGACATTCCAGCAGGCTTTTATGAAAATGTTGATAAAGGAAAGGTGTGTAGACTCAGAAAATCTCTATATGGATTAAAACAATCACCTAGGGCTTGGTTTGATAGGTTCAGAGGGGCACTCATTTGTTTTGGATACACACAGACACAGTCTAATCACACCCTCTTTGTGAAGAGGAGAGATGCTTCGGTGTCAATTCTGATTGTGTATGTGGATGATATAGTGGTGACGGGAAATGATCTGGAGGAGATTGATGATCTCAAAAAATCATTGCAGTAAGAATTTGAGATCAAAGATCTTGGTGAGCTCAAATACTTCTTAGGGATTGAAGTTGCAAGATCCAAGCATGGGATCTTCATTGCACAGAGAAAGTATGTACTTGACCTACTGCGAGAAACTGGGAAGCTGGGGACCAAACTAGCAGACACTTCTATTGATCCAAATCACAGAATTAATGGTGTGGATGGTGAATTGGTAAAGGATGTGGGGAAATACCAAAGAATGGTGGGCCGATTGTTGTATTTGTGTATGACACGACCAGATATTTCTTATGCTGTTAGTGTTGTGAGTCAGTACATGCATGCACCTCGGGTTCAACACTGGGAAGCTATTGAGAGAATACTTGCATATCTGAAAAAGCACCCTGGCAGAGGCATTCTTTTCTCAAATCATGAGAACCTGAAACTAGAATCCTATACAGATGTAGACTAGGCAGGATGCTTAGATGACAGGAGGTCTACATTAGGAGTGTGTACCTTTGTAGGTGAAAACTTGATCTCCTGAAAGAGTAAGAAGCAAGCAGTTGTGGAAAGGTCAAGTGCAGAGGCTGAGTATAGATCCATGGCTCATGGTGTCTCAGAACTTCTTTGGGTTAGATATCTTTTGAGTGAGATTGGGGTGAAAGCAGAGGAACCTATGATGTTATACTGTGACAATCAGGCTGCAATCAATATTGCCCACGATCCAATTCAGCATGATAGGACAAAACACATTGAAGTTGATAGTCACTTTATAAGAGAAAGGGTAACGACCGGAGAAGTTTGTTTGCTATGTCTCTTCAAAGTTGCAGCTGGTTGATGTTCTCACTAAAGGGGTGGCAAGGAACAAGCTTGAACATGATCTATGAAGCTTGAACATGATCTACGCAAGTTGGGAATGTGTACATTTACTCCCAACTTGAGGGGGAGTGTTGAAGATTAATTAGTTTTATGATGTTTTTCTAAGTATATTTTTTTAGTTGTTAGGTAGGAGGTGGGGACCACACTAGTTATGTGAGTCCAAATTTTATTATGTTTTTTGAGTGTTATATATGTTGTTTTATGTTTTGCCGCCCTATAAGGGCGTAGTTGTCTTTGTATTGTTCTATTATATTAGTATAAATAAAAAGTGAAGGGGGCGGCCAGATTAATTGCTCTCTTTTCTTTTAACTTCTCTTCTTCTCTTCTTCTCCTTCCCTCTTCCTTCTCGCTTCAAGAAACTACTTTCTTTCATATTTTTTAATTCAGCAGATTTCTACTTGAAGGAACTAAAAAAGAAGAGATAGGTTCATTTTTCAAAGCTGACAAAGCATACAAGGAAGGAAACTGGTGCTTTAGAGGTGAAACCCCAACCCCAAGATGTTCCCAAAATTTTATTCGATTGCCAGAGTTGACATCGTACCTGATCCAAGGGGAGAAAACTGGAAGCAAATCATGGATGGATTTCCACGGAGAAGTAGTTGTAGCCCTTGCCACAATTCCAGAATCCCAACCGTTGTCTTCCAGCCCATGTATGCTAGCCATGATCTTTGTCTACAATTTTTCCTTTTCCACTATGAACCTCTACAACCATTTTCCCAACAACGCCATATTCATTTTCTTGATGTTTCCAATCCCAAGACCTAGTTTTTTACATCTATATACCACCTCCCATCTCACCCTATGATCTCTCTTCTCCTCTCCCGACTCCTACAGAAAATTCCTCATTAATTTTTCCAATAAGTTGGAAACCTAGGTGGGGATACACTGACAAATAATACTTAGGTAAGTTAGCTAGGGTGGACCTAATTAGAGTGACTCTCCCTCCTAAGGAAAGATAATTTCTCTTCCAGGATACAAGCCTCTTCTCAAATCTCTCCACTACCGGAGTCCTTTCATTCTTAGGGTTATCTCCTAAAGGGAGGCCCAAGTACATCAAAGGCCATTCTTAGATTGCACAATCTAACACACCTTCATAATTCCTTAACTCCCTCTCCTCCACATTCACCCCCACCACACAACTCTTATCAAAGTTCACCTTGAGGTTAGACATCTGCTCAAAAAGTTGTATTGCTAATTTTAAATTCCGGATCCAGCTTATATTCCCACTCTCAGAAAACAAGATTGTGTCATTTGCAAACTGGAGATGTGTCAGTGGTACCTCCTCCCTACCAACTCTCCACCCTTTTATCAGATTCCTCGAGTATGCTCTATGGATCAATCTCCCAAGTACATCAGCCATCAGGGTAAAAAGAAAGGGGGAGAGTGGGTCTCCTTGTCTTATACCTTTCAAAGCAGGAATAAAGTCAACCACTATTCCATTCACCAATATAGAATAGTGACAAGTCCTAATACAGCCCAAAATCCATTTACACCACTTATCTCCAAAGCCACAGCTTCTCAACACCTCCACTAAAAAAGATCAATCCACTAAGTCATAAGCCTTCTCCAAGTCCAATTTGCATACCACTCCCTTCTTAGATTTCCTGAAGCTCTCCAGACTCTCATTTGCAATGAGGATTTGATCAGTGATCTGTCTTCCCTCCACAAAACCTCCTTGGTTGGGTGCAATAATAGAGGGGCAGACCTTCTTTATCTCGAGGGACAGCACTTTCACAATTATTTTATACAAGCTATTCACCAAATTATTAGGTCTGAAATGCTTAGGTTGTGATGCCTCTTTCTTCTTGGTTTACAATTATTTTATACCGCTCTTGAATTCTAATAGCCAACACTTCAATGCAATATGAAGGGATGAGAGATCCATCATATGGATAGCCGAACCCTGTAGGAAGGTAGGGCGAAATTTCAAAAATTTCTCTCTCCCAAGTGGGAATCGCATTCCCTGTTTTAGAAAAACTGCATTTTTCAAGGATCAATCTTGAACCAAGAACCGAACCAGATCTGAACAAAAATAGTAGGAGAGGGATATACCGGATACGAAGATGCAATATCTCCCAACGAAGGTGTTCACGCCCAAAGAAAGACTCCAAAGACTACTCCCACTGAAGATGACACAATGAATGGTGGAGCAGAATCAACAAGGTCCGTCCAACGAACCGAATCCTTCAACAAGAATTCGATGGAGTCAGTGAGCACAACTTCTGATCATCCTTTCTCCAAAGACTGATATCAAGACACCTCTTGATCGCTCCTACAAAGGAAGGAGATCGAACTAGCAGTATGGCGGCAATTGGAGGAAACACAGGGAGAAGATGGCGTAGTCACACTGTTGCTGTCTTTTCTCTTGGTGCTCTGAGATCTGATCTCTGAGATGCTCGGGATGCTGAGGATGAACTGAATGGTTCGCCCCCTCATCCTTTTATAGCCTTAAAGAGAGCTCCTAATCTCATTAGGAGTTTCCTAATCCAAATTTGTATTTGGATAAGGAGTTCTCTTTAAGAGATAAGGATAAGCCCTTATCTTATTTGCATATTAGATCAACTCTCTCCTAATCTCATTAGGAGGTTTCCAGATTTGAATTCAGATCTGGACTCTCTGAGTGGATAGGGTAAGACCCTATCTGATCTGCTGATTTAATCCCAGATCCGCCCCCTTATTTAACTAGTCAAACTAGGCTAGTTCGAAATGGGCTTTAGGCCCAATTAGTCTAAGTGCTCAAACTGCTTCCAACCTACTGCCCAGTTGGGCTTCTTTGTATGGCGTGGGACCCAAACATTGATCTACACATCAGCCACATGGGTTCAGCCCAACCTTTGTTACAAGGCCTGGCCGGATTCACTGAAAAGATAGTGAACCCCCTGAAGCCCATCACATGGACTTCTAATGGGCCCAACACTTACACTAAGTGGTCCCTGGGCCAAGCCACCTTATAAAAACCCAGGGACTGTGGGCAGATGCAAGATTAGCCCATCAGGTATTACCCTCAATGGTCTTACACTTAACCTCTCAGCCCATAATGATCAAACATTGCCCGACAAGAGAGGACCTCTCCCTCGGCTGCAAGGAATAGCGCTGCACTCTTACTCACATGGATCTCGGGAATTAAAACATTTTGCAAACATTTTGAAACCATAATATATATATGTATATTCGTATATAAATATATTTTGCAAAACAAATTTCAACGATTGAAACCGGATGCCGACAATCTTGGTTTCCATCAGAGAGAGTGCATCCCCGATCATTACCTTTGTCCGACAAAGGGGCTGATCTTGTCACTATGATCACCCACTCAGATGAATTCTTAGACTGTCCCAACATACCCAGGTTTTGACCCCCGCTAAGGATCTCACTAATTGGCATATCAAAGACAACCCAATCCGACACCTAGTACAATATCACAATCGAGTGTAGGGATCAGGTGTAACTTTCCAGTTTTGCCCACTAATCACCAAGGTCCAGGGCAATACTGGAAATCTGGTATGGTTCAGGATTTCAAGTAAACCTACACTGCATGTACCTCGGGTCTCACCCTGGCAGCTGAGACAAGCCATCCCAACACTTGGTGGCACATTAGTGTCAGCCTTAGTAGGATAAATCTCCCCAGACTCATCCAATGGCTGTGAACATTCTAAACTAACACGAGTCTCATAAGTGTCCAGTTTAAGGGTATTACACAGAAAGACACCACTATAACACGAATCAAATATGTACTTTATTCATTTACAATAAATGTCATAATGTACATCAATTTGATTGGAGCTAAGGGCATACACTGTCTAACACAATCAATGTTTCTATTTATCGCCTTTCTCCACTTGGTGAACAATGCTCTTGGATTCTTGACACCGGAGCGTCGGATCATATGACCTCCAACCTATCTTGCCTACTCCACCATGAAATTTTGAAAGTTCCTATTCCTGTACATTTGCCCAATGGTTTTGTTATCACTTCTACACACAAAGGAACAATTGTTCTAGCTCCCAATTTAATAGTTCGAGACGTCCTTTATGTGCCATCTTTCACACATAATTTGCTTTCCATAAGTAAGCTCACCCATTAGTTCAATTGCGTTGCTACGTTTTCTTCTACCTGTTGCACATTACAGGACCAAGTCTCGAACATGCTGATTGGCAAGGGAACGCTGTGTGATGGACTGTATTTTCTACAAGCCACTCCGGTTTCAGCAGCTCTCTCCATCAGTGCTGAAGGCAGTTTTTCCACTTGGCACAACAGACTCGGGCACACGTCACCATGTCAGATGTCCCTCCTCTTTGGTGGTAGACTTTCCCCTTCAAATAAGAATGCTTGTGATATTTGTGAACGCGCCAAGCGTACATGTGTTCCTTTTCCAATAAGTTCATTACGAGCACAGATGCCTTTTGCTCTCATTCATTGTGATATTTGGGGAGCCTATCATACTCCGTCCCACTCTGGAGCACGATTATTTTTTACTATGTGGATGACTATAGTAGATGTACTTGGCTTTACCTCATGAGACATAAATCTGAGACACAATCTTCTTGTGGCCTTTTGTAATATGGTGCGGACTCAGTTTAATCAGGTTGTCATGTCTATCAGATCTGACAACGGGAAAGAGTTCTTTTCTGGTCCCATGCAACAATTCTTTACAGACGACATCGTACACCGACACACTTGTGTGGATTCCCCTCAACAGAATGGAATCGTTGAGAGGAAACATCGGCACCTTTTAGAGGTGGCTAAAGCATTAAGATTTCAGGCTTCATTACCCATATCTTTCTAGGGAGAGTGTGTTCTTAGAGCGGCATACATTATTAACTATCTTCCAGCTGCTCCTCTACAAGGCAAAACCCCATATGAACTCCTGTTTGGAAAGCCACCGACTTGTGCTCATGTTAGGACCTTTGGGTGTTTACGCTATGCCCAAGAACATCCTTTGCTCAAGGATAAATTTGGGCCTCGGGCCACCAATTGTGTGTGTTTATTGGGCACCCACATGGCCAAAAGGGATATAGGGTCTACAACATCAACACTGGCCATATTTTAACCTCCAGGGATGTATCCTTTTATGAGGACACCTTTCCTTTCACTAATACCATGTTGCCTAGTCAGCAATCTTCAAACCAAATCGCCGTCCCATTGGCTTTATTGAAGGACCAAGCGAGCCCACTATTGGCGAACCTATTATGGATGAAAATCCCATCATTCATACCACAAAACCAATTTTGTCCATGCTTCAACCTTAATGAGCACGCTGGCCACCTGCCCACTTCCATGTTGAAGGCTTTGATTACCATAACACATATGCGCCCGTGGCAAAATTAGCTACTCTTCACTGCCTTCTAACTCTTGCAGCCAGTAAGGGATGGGAATTACATCAACTAGATGTAAACAATGCATTTTTGCATGATGACTTATCTGAAGAAGTCTATATGAGTATCATAGCTGTCAAGGCGACGCCTAGGCAACAAGGTGCCCTTTGAGGCTCACCTCACCTAATTGCCTAGCAGTTTTCTACTTCCTACTATAAAATACTTTTTTGTTCATTCTTTTTTGAGATTATAATTATAAAATAGACATTATTAAACTAAAATAATCATTTTGTGTGTTTATCACTAATATAGGAAATAAGTCCAGTAGTGTGTTGTTTAAAATCAACTGAATATATGAATTTGAGTTGTGTTTTTTCCATGGGTGGGTAATCTACTTTAATGTGTCAAATGAAGAGCATAATTCTTGCAGAGATGGAAGCAATGGTCTGCTATGGAAGATTACCTTAACCATCTTTACCTGATGTAGAACTTCTTTACCTAGTAGATCTGTCCTTGTCTCGTCTGAACTCAAAAGGCTGCAGTTATCCTTGACTCTGCGTTTTGTGTTACTTTTTCTCCAGGAGTTTTCTTTAAAAAAAATAATTCCTGAAATTTGCGTACCTGCAGATAATTTCTTTCCTTCAGCAGAATGCACATCCTCGAGTTGCAGAGAAGATACCATCTGTACCGGAGAATGTTACAGATCAGGTGCCCTTCTCCCCAATATTGGACAGTATAACTGGGCTAATTGGCTATATCCTTGGGCTCAATCCACTTGACGAGCTTGTAAAGGGGTCCACTCAGTCTTGGCAAATTTGCCAAGTTCTTGGACATCACTCTATTTCTTCTTAAGTAAACATGTTCTACTGAGAGTGCATTTATTTGTCATCAATTGTGGTAAGCTGAAATGTTTTTTGTGAGCAGATTAGGCTGTGGGAAACTGATTTGAACAGAGTTGAGATGATTCCTTCGCATCTCTATGATGAATTCCCCTCAAAGGTAAAGATTTAGGCATCGTTTTTGAAACAATCTCTCTCTTGCCTCCCCCCAACCCCACCCCACTGCAACATTTGAATGTTCCCTAATGTCTTTCAGGGAGTTTTTGAAGCTGCCTGTGAGTTTGCAAGAGAAAATGGTGGATTGTTATGGGAAGATCCCAAAAAGATGCGCATAGTGGTTAAAGGAGAGATACACATGCAGATGCGAGAATTTCTCCGCCATCAAAAGCAATAGTCAAATTATGTAATGAACTTCCGTTATTGCTGTCATATTGCTGCTAATAAAGAAGAAAAGGGTGATGAAATATGAATTGGATGAAAGATGGCAAATCCTCATGCTCCAGTTAATCCAGAAAACTTTATTCGATTGGCATGGGTGGACAGCACAGGTTCTCGAACGTTGACAGCAGAAATTTCTCGGAGGAGACAATGTGGGTTAGATCAGGCTGGGCCAGGATAGAAATGAAAAGCATCTTTTGAGTTCTAACTCCAAAGTCGGAGAGCACGAACAATCTTCCATATTGACCATAATGAGCATGATATCCTATACCTCTTACTGTCTTGTGCAAATTCGGATAAAAAAGCTTTTTAATGTTTGGTAAGATAGAATTGATGGACAATTTTTTTAAATTAGCTAATTGACAAATTATACCCTTATTATTTACCTCTTAAAAGTATCCTTATTGTATCTGACAATTGATTAATCCTATCTTTGCTGTTAGCATCTGTTAATGTTCTATTAAAATTCGTACATATGTAACACTATGTAACCTATGTATTTTTATTTTTTTAAAAACCCAATATTACTCTTGATCCCTCTCCAGTATGCCAGGTAATCTCTCTGTATCTCCTATAAGCCGAGTAATCTCTTTGCTGACATATCCAAACCCCAATATTACCGTCCATTTGCTCTTTACTGACAATAATACCCCCAAACCCCATAAGGACCTCCTGCTTGTGCGAACTCTCAAAAGGTCTGGTTCATCGTGGTTGCACAGAGAACTGACCGAGTAGAGTCTGTTTGTGCAAACTCTCAAACCTAGCCAGGAACTAATTTGAAACAATTGCATCAGTCTGCTTTTCCCAACATTTTGGCCGATGCCTGCATGGTGACGATGGACCTGGTACTAAGTCCCTTCCAGGACTCATCTTCCTTCATCGTCGGCCTTGCAACAGTATTAGCAGGTAAGGGAGAAACAGGGGATGGGAAAGAGAGAGGACGGTGGGGAGAAAAGGAACACCGTTGAGGATTTGTTGCCAATGGTGATAACAGGGAAGACTAAGAGAAGATGCGTGGTCGGGTGGATGACACCACGGTTTGTTTAGACATAGCTGTCGAAGGGGTATCCGGGAACAAACAAACTGGTAATGGGCTTGCTCACACAACCTTGTCTCTGTCGCTTTCAGCACGATGATCACTCCCTGCCTCTATTGTTTTTGGCACGACGAGCAGGTGGTCTATAGTCCTCCCATTCCTCCTCATAAATCCCCACTCCCTGTCTCTATTGTTTCCGGCACAACGAACAGGTGATCGACAGTCCTCCCATCGCTCCTCACAAATCCCCACTTCCTGTCTCTATTGTTTCCGGCACAACGAACAAGTGATCAACAGTCCTCCCATCCCTACTCACTAGTCCCCACTCCCTGCAACTACTCCGATTTAGGCCCTGTTACAATCCCTTTGATTTCCTTCCTCAAGTATGTATAGGAGACAGCTCTCTGTTCCTTGGGTGACTCCAACTTCGACCTAGTGAGCATCGTAGAGGTGAAGCAACAACCACATAATCGTAGGTGAAGCAACAACCACACTTATGTGTCCTAGTGAGCATCGTAGAGGTGAAATTGCTCTGGGGCCTGACACTGAACAGAGATCCAAAAGATCATCAAGAACGGCTTCGTTGTAGTTCTTCAGATATTTTATCAGTTGGGTTCTATTTTGAAAATTTTAGAAATATTAGAGGGCAAATAAGGCATTTCGTTTTTTCCATTAGCGCTTAATGATCATGTCAATTGTTAGTCTCTTGGAAGACATTCGATAAAATTTGAACATACAGAGAAGATCATGTCAATTGTTAGAAATATTAGGGGTACTTTAAGGCAATATATAAACAATAAGAGTACATTTTGTCAATTCAGTAGGGATAATTTAAAAAATTTGTCCTTATTTACAACTTTTTTCTAATAATAATTATTAATTATGATAATAAAAAGTCATTATTAAAATTAATAACTATTATTTTATTCTGTCCATTGGTTTTACTTCATGCTTCATGCAATACGTCATAATTCAACAATTATTTGACTTTTGACACAAAAATGGTTTAGGCAGACCACATCTCAACAATTTAATTTGATATGGGCACGCTATGAATGATTTAATTTGATATAGTCACACCACATTTTGCATTTGATTATATGCATGGGTATTGATGTAAACATGTAGAAGATGAAGTGAAGCTGTAAAGGGATGATAGATAAATCCAAATTTGATTCATTGATATTCTAGGCTATTCAAGTTCATCTACAATCAATTCAGTTTATAATATGCAGTACTAGCTTCAAACTATACGTTGTGAGTTTTGCAGGAATGGAGGGAACCAGCTAATAAACCATTGAGCCACCCCCTGGTTGATTACCCATTATTTAATTGTAACTATCGGATCTGACCTCATGAGACCCGACTATCGGATCCTACCCATACCTATCCATAGGACACTACAGCTGTATACGGAAGATGTTCCTAATGTGGTGTCATGTGGATGTTGGTAGGAGATCCGAATTCTGCCATTTCAACATGATCAGGAAATTGAACATTCGGACATTATAGCTGAGTAGCTGAAAGTTGGGTTGACTCGGGATATCTAAATTTGGGGAGATCCATGAGTCCTGGGTCAACCCAATTTTTCAGCTACAACATTCGGATGTTTAGGTTTTGGATCATGTTTAAGGGTATGTGACTTCTTGATGGGGATTGAAGGTAGAGGATGTTAGACAATGTATGCTCTTATCTCCAATCAGATTAATGCACTTATTGTCATTTATTTTAAATGAATAAAGTGCATAATTGATTCGTGTTATTATGGTATATTTTTGTGTAATACCTTTAAACTGGACACTTATGAGACTCGTGCTAATTTAGAATCTCCATAGTTGTTGGATAGATCATGGGAGATTTATCCTGCCAAGGCTGACACTGATGTACCGCCAAGTTGGTTGGGGTGGCTTGTCTCAGCTGTTAGGGTGAGACATGAGTTACATGCAGTGTGAGTTTTCTTGAAACATTGAACTAATCCAAAATTTTAGTATTACCCTAGACCTTGGAGATAGATGAGCAAAACTGGAATGTTACTCCTGACTCCTAGACTCGATTATGATACAAAACTAAGTATTGTATTGGGTTGTCTTTGATATGCCAATCAATGATATCCTTTACCAGGTCAAAACCTGGGTATGTTGGGGCAGTTTGAGAATTCACCTGAGTGGGTGACCATAGTAATAGGATCAACCCCTTTGTCGGACAAAGTGAATGATCGGAGAATGCACTTTCTCTGATAGAAACCTAAACCACCGGCAACTGATTTCAAATGTTGATATATATATATATATATATATGCTATGGTTTCAAAATGTTTACAAAAGGTTTTAATTTCTAGGATCCATGTGAGTAGAGAGTGCGGCATTGTACCTTGTAGTCGAGGGTGAGGTCCTCACTTGTCGAGTAGTGTTTGATCATTATGGGCTGAGAGGTTAAGTGTAAAGCCATTGAGGGTAATACTTGATGGGCTAATTTTGCATCTGCCCATAGTCCTTAGGTTTTCACAAGATGGCTTGACCCAATGACCATTTAGTGTAAATGTTGAGCCCATTAAGAGTCTATGTTGATGGACTTGGGGGTTTGTTGTGACTTACAATGAATTCGGCCATGCCTTGTAACAAATGCTAGGTTAAACCCATGTGGCTAATGTGTAAATCAATGATAGGGTCTCACACCATATAAAGAGAACTAAACTAGCCAACACATAATGGGTTAAATAAGCAACACGACTTAATGGGCCTAAAGCCCATTTCGAACTAGGCTTAATTGGTTTAATTAAATTGAAAAAATTTTGGATTTATAATATGACTAAGATTAGCAGTTGGATAAGATAGGTCTAATCAACTTGAGAATCCAGATCTAAATACAAGATTTAGATTAGGAAATCTCATTCTTAATCAGATTAGGAAGCTAATCCTGAATGGATTATAAATAGGGTGTGAATTCCATGAAGAGAACACACTCCTTTCTACAGTCTCTTCTCCCCCTCAGTTCTTGGTGCCATCACAGTTTGATCTCCACCTGCTGGAGCAATCAAAAAGTGTTCTTGATATTGTCTCTTGGTGAAGAAATAATTAGAAGTCGTGCTCACATCACCCTACTCGATTCTTGGTGAAGAATCCCAGGTTCTTGCTGAAGAACTGTTCCTATTGGTCCTGCCTCAACATTCACTATGTCATCTTCAGTGGAGGCGGATTTGTTATCCTCTTTGGGCGTGAACACCTCCTACCTTGGGAATTCCTTTTAATTCCATATCAGGTATTTCTCTCTTCTTTCCTTTGGTTTCAGATATGGTCTGGTTTTGTTTCAAGAATAATCCTTAAAAATGTTGTTAGGAAATGTGATTCTCAGATGGGAGAGAGATAAATTTTTAAAATTTTGCCCAATCTTTCTATAGGGTTCGGCTATCCATATGATTGATCTCTCATCCCTTCAGTGGTATAATAGTCGGGTTCACATTCTTGAACCAAAATCAGATATGATCTAAACCTGTGCAAATAGGCATAATCGGTTATACCCAATTTATGCAGATTAGGTTTTTTTTCTAGGAATTCGTTCTCAACTATGGGCGATTGATATGAAATTAAATTATTTATTTTCTGTAATATATTTAGAATTGTTCTATTTATATTTCTTGAAATCTGGGTTGTTCATACGATGGAGATCGAATTTCTTTAGGCATTGTGAATCTGTGCATCTGCTACTTTATTCTATTCATTTTGCTTTTGTAAATAATTAAATTTTTATTTATTTTTTAGGCGGAATGTATAGGAATTTGATTCTTATGTAATTAATAGAGAAATTGGGTTTTTTCCTTTTTTTTTAATCGAAAGAAATTGCTGGAAGCACGAAGGAGAAATTTTGTAGATATGGGTTTGGCAATATGCGATTTATAGTTTTGGAAACTGCAAACTACGAACTAACTTTTGTTTTGTAGGGTTGCAGCCTTACAAACAACCCTATTGCTATTGTTTAATGATTCTTGATTGTCACGTATCAGTTTTTAATTTCATATCATGTTTTAAGAATTTGATTTTGAATTAAACATCAAACCCTAGATCTATTCGACACAAGTTGGACCAAACTGGTTGAACCGAATCTGTGGTTCGATTAGGGTTGTTAATAGTCCTGAAATTCTAGGGTTTGATGGATGATTGCAATATGCAATTTGGCCCGCATCTGTAAAACCCAGTTTTAATTTGTTAAAGCTACATAAGCCCAATACAACATAAAAGCTATATGGGCTAAACTGCTTCAGCCCATAAACCTAGATAATATTAATTGGTAATATTATGGGTTTTAATTGTGGGTTTTACAGATATTTTAATTGATTGGATCAATTTGTTTCATGCATATGATGTATGGATGTGTGATGTGTTACGTACATATGCCATAAGCACTTGGTCCATGTTAATTCGATAGTGACTCTTACGTACGCCATGGTTGAATGCACATCATTGCCATGGTGTTCATAAGATCATTGGATGATCCCCTTGCATGATAGACCCACATCAGCTTCCTCCCCAAGAGGAACCGTGTGGAACCCTAGCCGTTTATGGCCCATCTACATGGTTTGACCTAAATAAAACTAGGGCATAATTATTCGTTCCCTCCTGAAAATATAAGTGCATGTGATAGGGAGATTCATGTGATGAACTCTCTAAAGGCCTTCCATCATTAGCATGAAGATGGGTTCTTCAGTAATGAGGAGATGCACCATAAAATTGGGTTATTCATTTGCTGTTGGATCTGTTGGATTGTTTCATAAGATGATAGAAGCGTCATAAACTGATGTGGGAGGTACCTATCCTAAAATGGAAGACTATCTCATGGTACTTTGGCATTCACGAATATGATGGGTAAGCACTTACTAGACAAAAAGGTTTAACCTAAAATGGCAATGGACCTTGTCTAATAGAGGCCAAAGGGAAAGCTCATTAGATGAGTGGATATGATCATTCACAAAAGGTGGTGGGGTTATGCAGCTGAAACAATTGGCTCCATGTGGTTTTTCACATTTCTAGAGACATATTTTGCACTTTCCATAACTGAGATAGGAGGGAAATCTCAGAGATGAACGAATGGAAATGAAACATAAATTAAAAGCCATATCTATGTAAACATGAAACAATTTAGGTGTGGATTAATAATTAGACTTGCCTTTTATCAGAAATGGCAAACGGATAATTTGCCAAGTTGTTGGACGATAACAAACTTAAGGGCTCAAATTATGTTGATTGGTTTCGTAACCTTATATTGGCGTTAGCGTTCGAGAAAGTGGACAAGGTTGCTAAGAACCATGCTTCGGATCATCCAAGTGATAGGGCTTTTGAGGCATGTAGGAAAGAGTATCAAGAATGAGAAGATAAGAATTCTCTTGCTCGGTGCTACATCATAGCCTCCCTCGATAGTCCGATACAGAGATAATTCGATTAGATCGAAGTGTCTAAGGATATCTCACATAGTCTGATGACCTTATATGAAAAGCAGAATTGTTCTACTCGTCAGAAGGTCTTGAAGCTGTTCATGACTGCTAAAATGACCGAGAGCCAGATGGTTCATGACCATTGTCTTAAGATGATGAGTTACATCAAAGAACTAGAAACACTCGGGTCAAGGCTAGCTCATGCCACCAATGTTGATGCCATCCTAAATTTCTTGCCTCCCCCCTTCAACCAGTTTATCATGAACTACAACAAGAATAAGCTAAATGTTAGCCTTCAGGAACTCAACAATATGTTGTAGAGGGCTAAAAAATTGATTAAGAAGGATAAACCGATAGTCATGCTTGTTGAATGTGGCAATTCAGATAAGAAGAAGAGAATGTTAAAGAAAAAGCCTTAGAAGAAGACTAGCAAATCGAAAAAGCAGAAGAAGGACAAGACATCAGATGCATGTCACTTTTGCAAATAGATTGGCCACTAGAAGAGGAATTGCCCTAAATATTTGGAGACTAAGAAGAAAGGTAATTTCGAATCTTTTATCATAGAGACCAATTTGTTGGTACTTCTGTTTCCTGGTGTATTAACTCTGAGGCTTCAACTCATGCGTGTAACTCACTACAGAGGTTCAAGATAAGCAAAAGACTGAGTGACGAAGAAGTAGCACTCTACTTGGGGACTTCCGCAATAGTTGCAGCTACAACCATAGGAATTGGAGGATTAGTTTTCAAGCAAGGAAAATTGTACTTAAAGATTGTCTTTTCGTACCTAATTTAAGAAACTTGATTTTTGTCTCAAAATTGTGTTTGGATGGTTATTCTATCTTATTTAGTAATGTGATTACTATTAAATGGAATAACAAATTCCTCGTATACAGAAAGCTTGATAATGGTCTCTATGTTCTCCATCCTTTTCTAGAAACCAACATTATCGAAACAATGCCAAACATAATCCCTAAGAAGAGGACTCGTGATACAGTTAATCCCACGTGCTTGTGGCATTACTGACTTGGCCACATTAACATAGATCATATCACAAGGTTAGTAAATGATAGTCCTTTGGATTTTCTAACTCTAGAAGATCTTCCAACCTGTGAACCTTGCCTTGAAGGCAAGATGACAAAATGGTCATTTAACGGTAAGCTTAAAAGTTCTACAGGCACACTTGACTTGATACATACTAATGTATGTGCTCCCCTAAATGGTAGGGCACATAACCAACACGTTTATTTCATAACCTTTACTGATGATTATTCTCGGTATGGTTATGTGTATCTAATGAGACATAAGTCTGAATCCTTTAAAATTTTCAAAGAGTTCAAACAAGAAGTTGATAAATAGTTAGAAAGAGAAATTAAGACCCTTCGATCAGATCGAGGCAGCGAGTATCTCTCTGACGAATTTAGGGACTACTTTAAGGAAAATGTGATTGAATCACATTTGTCTCCTTTCGCTACATCGCAATTGAACGATGTGTTAGAGAGAAGAAATCAGACTCTATTAGATATGATTTGTTCACTTCTCATCCACTCAGAGTTACCCATATCTTATTGGGGTTTCACATTAGAGACTGCGATTTACATGCTGAACCGGGTTCCAACCAAATCCGTTTGTAAGACTCCATATGAGCTATGGACCGGTAAGAAACCAAGTGTGAGACACTTGAATATTTGGGATTGTCTGGCATACGTTAAAAAAACTAGTGCTGACAAATTGGAATCCAAGACTAGCCATTGCTTATTTGTAGGTTATCCAAAAGGTGAAAGAATGGTAGGATCCATCTAATGGACGCCATGAAGGGTGCAGAATGGGTGGGCGAATTTCAAAAATTTTCCTACCTTCTTCCAACTGGGAATCATATTCCCTAAATTTAGAATATAATATTCAAGGATTCTACTTGAACCATAATTAAACCAGATCTGAACCAAAAAGAAACATGAAGAATTATACCTGATCCGGAGAAACAATATCTCCCAAAGTTGGTGTTCATGCCCAAAGAAGAAACCAAGATCCGCTCCTGCTGAAGATGACACAATTGTGGATGGAACAGAACCAACAGGGTGCGTCCTACACACTGGATTCTTCGCAAGAATCCTCTGGAAACCTTGAACACCGAATCTTTTTGGTCTTTCTTGCAAGACTATTGTCAAGAACTGATTTCTTGACTTCCTATTACTGCAAAGATCCAATCTTGCAACAGAGAATGGTGGCTGCTGGAGGACTGTGAGAGATCAAATCTCAATTTGCAGGAGGTATCTCTTGCATACAAACCCTAGTTTGAAATCTGATATTTCTGTTAGGGTTTCTCCTCTTTCTTCTTGATTAAGAAACTCCTAATTTTGGGAGTTATCCCAATCCAAATCAGTATTTGGATAGGGGATAATCTTAATCCTATCTGCAGATTAAGTTAGTTAACTCTTGATCTTATCAGGAGGTTACTAGATTCAAATATAATTTGAATTTGGTCTCTTAGAGTGGATAAGGTTAAAAACTCAATCTTTTTACTAACATTAATCTCAGATTCGCCCCATGAATAAGTGATCATATCAGCCCAGTTCGAAATGGGCTTTTGGCCCATTAAGTGTTCAGTGTTTAACTAGTTTCCAATCTGCTGCCCAGTTGGGCTTCTTTGTATGGCATGGGACCCAAGCATTAATCTACACACCAGCCACATGGGTTCGGCCCAACCTTTATTACAAGGCCCAGCCAAATTCATTGAAAAACATAGCGACCCCCTTGAGCCCATCATATGGACGCTATGGGCCCAACATTTACATTAAGTGGTCCCTAGGCCAAGCCATCTTATAAAAAACCCAGGGACTGTGGGTAGGTGCAAGATTAGCCCATCAGGTATTATCCTAAATGGTCTTACACTTAACCTCTCAGCCCTTAATGATCAAGCACTGCCCGACAAGAGAAGACCTCTCCCTCGGCTGCAAGGAACAGTGCCGCACTCTCTACTCACATGGATCCCAGGAATTAAAAACCTTTTGCAAATCTTTTGAAATCGTACATATATATATATATATTTAATTTTGCAAAACAAAATTCCAACGATTGAAATCAATTGCCGGTAGTTTGGTTTTCCATCAGAGAGAGTGCATTCCCGATCATTACCATTGTCCGACAATGGGGCTGATCCTATCACTATGATCACTCACTCAGATGAATTCTCAGACTGCCCCAACATGTCCAGGTTTTGACCCCACTAAGGATCTCACTGATTGATATATCAAAGACAACCCGATCCAACACCTAGTGATGTGTCATAATCGAGTCCAAGGGTCAGGTGTAATTTTCCAGTTTTGGCCATCTGTCTCCAAGGTCTAGGGCAATACTGGAAATCTGGTCCGATTCAAGGGTTCAAGCAATCCCATACTGTATGTGCCTTGGGTCTTACCCTGATGGCCGAAACAAGCCATCCCAACACTTGGTGGCACATCAGTATCAACCTTGGCAGGATAAATCTCCACCGACTTATCCAATGGCTGTGAACATTTAAAACTAACACAAGTTTCCATAAGTGTCCAGTTTTAGGGTCTTACACAGAATTATACCAAACAACATGAATCAAACATGTACTTTATTTATTTACACTAAATGTCAAAAGTACATCAAAATGGATCGAAACTAAGAGCTTACAAAACTATCTAACAGCTCCCACTTGCACTTAGGTCCAATCCGGTATAAGCCAGAGTCCCATGCTTTCCACGTGTTTCTCAAAGACCTTCTATGTCAGTGGCTTAGTCAATGGGTCTGCCACATTGTCCGTTGATGCTACCTTCTGAATTAGGACGTCCCCTCTACCAACGAGTGCACCGCCTGAGCTATGTCCGAGCGAGTGCACAGCATGGCATACATGATGCTCCCTACGGCTGAGGCATAGGGAACGTCTGTCATGCCCTCAATTTCCTCAGAAGTCTTAGGAGACATCTTCTTGGAGAGAGTGACTCCATGTCTGAAAGGAACATTTCCTTTCTTGGAGTTTTCCATGCTATACCTTTTGACAATTTTGTCAATGTAAGCAGCCTGGGATAATCCAATTATCTGCTTCGATCTATCTCTATAGAGTCGAAGACCCAGTATGTAAGAAGCTTCTCCAAGATCTTTCATGGAGAACTGCTATGATAGCCATACCTTGACCGAAGTCAACATTCCTACATCATTCCCAATGAGTAGGATATCGTCCACGTACAATACCAAAAAGGTAATCTTATCCCCACTGAACTTCCTGTAAACGTAGGGCTCATCTGGATTCTGCTCAAAGTCAAACGTTTTGACGGCAGAATCAAAATGAATGTTCCAACTCCTAGAAGCCTGCTTAAGTCCATATATGGATCTATTGAATTTGCATACCATGTGTTCCTGACCAGCAGCAATGAAGCCTTGCGGCTGCTGCATGTAGATATCTTCACTAAGATCTCCATTCAGGAATGCGGTTTTGACATCCATTTGCCAAATCTCATAGTTATGGTATGTTGCTACAGCTAGCAGGATCCTAATGGATTGAAGCATGGCCACGGGCGAAAAAGTTTCCTCATAATCGATGCCTTCTTTCTGAGTATACCCTTTCGCCACCAAGCGAGCTTTGTGGGTCTCAATCCTGCCATCGGGGCCCTTCTTCCTCTTGTAGATCCATTTGCAACCAATTGCTTTTACCCCGGAGGGCAGATCTACTAGAGTCCAGACTCCATTGGTCTCCATCGAGTCTATCTCAGCTCTCATGGCCTCCACCCACTTCTGGGAATCTATGTCTAACATAGCTTCCGCGTAAGTCAAGGGATCCTCTTCACTAGTCAAGGCTTCCACCAGGTAACTATCTTGGTCATAACCATATCGGACTGGTGGTCTGGATACCCGGGTGGACCTTCTAGGTTGGTCATTACCTAGAACTTGTGGGACATCTCCCATTGCTCCTGAGCTCTCCTCATCAAGAACTATTTCCTGACAGTGAATGTCCAGGATGTATTCTGATTCTAAGAATTGAGTGTGTCGACTGTAGAACACTTTCTGCTCACTTGGGTTCCAATTTGTCCGTACTTGTTCTTTTAACGTGTGCAGGACAACCCCAAATCTTCAAGTGTCTTACACTTGGCTTACTTTCCGATCCATAGTTCATATGGAGTTTTCGGAACTGATTTGGTTGGAACACGATTCAACACGTAGATAACAGTCTCTAATGCATATCCCCAAAAGGATGTGGGTAATTATGAGCGTACGTAAAAGTGACCGGACCATGTCCAACAAGGTCCTATTCTTCCTCTCTGAAACACCGTTGAGTTGAGGTGTAGCAGGAGGAGCTAGTTGTGACACTATCCCATTGTCCTTTAAGTAGTCCCTGAATTCGTCAAAGAGATACTCGCTGCCTCGATCCGATCGAAGGGCCTTAACTTCTCCCCCTAACTGTTTCTCAGTCCTGTCTGAACTCTTTGAACTTTTCAAAGGATTCAAATTTATGTCTCATTAGGTACACATAACCATATCGTGAAAAATCATTCGTAAAGGTGATGAAATACACGTGTTGATTTTGTGTCCTAACACTCAGGGGACCACATACATCAGTATGTATTAGGTCAAGTGTGCCTCCAAATCTTTCAGGCTTACCGTCAAATGGCCACTTAGTCATCTTACCTTGAAGGCAAGGGTCACAGGTGGGAAGATTTTCTATGGTTAGAAAATCCAAAGGACCATCATTTACGAGCCTTGTGATTCGGTCAACACCGATATGGCCAAGTCAGTAATGTCAGAGGCACGTGGGATTTACTGTATCACGATTCCTTTTCTTGGGATTTTTGACCGGCGTAGTTTCAGTTAGGTTAGTTTCCAGAGATGGATGTAGAACATAGAGACCGTTCTCCAGTTCCCCGCATGCGATGAATTTGTTATTCCGTTTAACAGTAATCGTATTATTAAAATAAATTGTATATCCATCAGCACACAGTTTAGAAACAAAAATTAAATTTCTTCTCAAGTTCTGTACATAAAGACAATCTTTAAGTACAAGGACTCATTCTCTAAAAACTAATTCTACGGTTCCTATTGCCGCAGCTGCAACACTTGCAGTCGTTCCCAAAAATAGTGTCACTACGCCTTCACTCAATCTTATGCTAACTTTGAACCCCTACAGTGAGTTACACGCATGAGTTGAAGCCCCGGAATCAACACACCAGGACACAGAAGCAACTAACATATTAGTTTCTATGACACAAGTTTCGATGTTACCTTTCTTAGATTCCAGGTAGGTAGGACAGTTGTTCTTCCAGTGGTCGGCCTACTTGCAGAAGTGACAGACATCAGATGCCTTGTTCTTCTTCTGCTTCTTGGGTTTGGCAGCTTTCTTCTAGGGCTTCTTTGCCTTTCTCTTTTTCTTGCCCGATTTGTTAGCTTCAGCAAGCATAACCACAGGCTCATCCTTCTTTAGTAGATCCCTGGCCCTCTGCAACATATTGCTGACTTCCTGGACGCTGACATTCAGCTTTTTCATATTGCAGTTCATTGTGAACGCATTGAAGGAAGAGGGTAAAGAATCCAGGATGGCATCCACTTGTGTGCCAAGATCTAGCCTGGATCCAAGAGCTTCGAGTTCATTAATGTATCCCATCATCCAAAGACAATGGTCATGAACTCTCTGCCCTTTGGTCATCTGCGCAGTCATGAACAATTTCAGGACCTTCTATCGAGTAGAACGATTCTGTTCTTCATACATTGTTCTTAGACTGTCCATTATGTCCTTGGCTAGTTTGATTTGATCGAACTGCCTCTGTATTGAGTTGTCTAATGAGGCAATGACAAAGCAGCGGGCTAGGGAGTTCTTATCCTCCCAATCTTGGTAGTCCCTCCTACGGGCCTCGAAATCCCTATCACCCGGACGTTCTAGGGCAGGATTTTTCACCACTTTGTCTAACTTTTCGAAAGTTAGGACCAGCATAAGATTTCTGTACCAGTCGGCATAGTTTGGGCCCTTAAGCTTGTTATCGTCTAGAAGCTTTGCAAATTGACTGTTTTCCATTTTCTGATAAAACAACAAAGACGTTAGTCCACAACCTTAGTTTGATTCATGTTACCTACATAGATATGGTTTTTAATCTATGTTCCATTCCCATTTGTTCATCTCTCAGATTTCCCTCCTTTCTCAGTGACGGAGACGACGAAATGTTTCTGGAAATGTGGAAAATCACATAGGGTGCGTGAAGCCAACTGTTTCAGCTGCAAAACCCCACCACCTTTCTGTGATGGATCATATCCACTCATCAAATGAGTATCCCTTTGGCCTCTGTTAAACAAAGTTCAGTGTCGTTTTCAGGTAAACATTTCTGTTCAATGAGTGCACACCCATGATATTCAGGTTACGCCAAGGTACCATGAGAGAGTTTCCATTTTCTGGTGAAGCCCCTCCCACATCGGTCTATGACGCCCCTATCATCTTATGAAACACTCTAACAGATCCAACAATAAATGGATAGCCCAATTTTATGGTGTGTTTCCTCATTACTGATGGACCCATCATTGTGCTAATGGTGGAAGGCCTTTAGAGAGTCCATCATATGGATCTCCCTATCACATGCATTCATATTTGCTGGAGCAACTAACGAGTGCTTAAGGGACACCATGGCAATGATGTGCATTTAGCCATGGTATGCACAAGAGCAACTAACGAGTCAACATGGACCAAGTGCTTATGGCCCATAGTCGCAGCACATTAAACATCCAAACATCACATGTAAAGGAGGAATTGATCCAATCAATTAACTGTTGTAAAGCCCATCGAATAGCCCATTTGACCACCCAAAGCATTAACAATTAATGTCTATTAGGTGTATGGGCTGAATTGCAGTTAGCAGTTTGGCCCATACAACTTTTCTCACAATAATGGGTTTTTGCAATTTTAATCCTTTAAAACTGGGCTTTACAGGTGGGCCGAATTAATCCCTGTAATTGAACATCAGATTTGGAACAACAAGTGTGAGAAATATGGACTAAAAACAGCCCCTTTCGAACCCTAGATTTGGTCCAATCTAGTTCGAAATGGTCCAAAACTGATTTTCAATTCAAGAATTAATTCATGAAAGATCTGAAATTAATAATCTTGATTTTAAACAAACACAAATCAACTATTAACTGTTTGCACCACCTGCAAAATAGAGGTTAATCACTAACGTTACAGTTTCATAAACTGTAAATCGTAGGAAGCGATTTCTCCTTCTTCTTTAATCAAGAAAATAAATAACAGAAATCTTATTTCTATTAATTAATTACATTCTTGATCAAATCATATGCATTCAGTCTAGAAAAAAAATTATTTACAGACCAAATTGAATAAAATAAATGAAAATTGATGCGCAGACCATCTGCGCCAAGACTGCACTGCGATCTCCAGGTTTGAACAGTCCATTAAATCAAAATAAATAAAGAACAATTCTAAATAAATTTTGGATTTAACAAAAATTAATTTCAAATCAATCGCCCTTAACAAGAAACCATTTCTTAAAAAAAGAAAAAAAAAAGAAAGCAATCTGTGCAAATTTTGGCAGAACATCTTCTGTCCATCTGCGTAGGGTCAGATCTGGATAACTCCAAGAAAGGAAATGTTCCTTTCAAGCACGGAGTCACTCTCTCCAAGGGTATGTCTCCCAAGATTCCCGAGGAGATTGAGGGCATGAGAGAGACTCTCTATGCTTCAGTCATAGGGAGCATCATGTAGGTCATGTTGTGCACTCAACCTGACATTCCTCAAGTAGTGAGTGTGGTAAGTAAATTTCAATTTAACACAGGTCATGATCACTGAACAACTGTGAAAGACATTCTAAAGTACCTTCGAAGGATAGAAGAGTTTTGTCTGGTATTTGATGGTAGTTCACTACAAATCTAGGGGTATACTGATGTTGATTTCCAGTCAGACCCAGATGATAGAAAGTCTACATCTGGTTACATCTTTATGATGGGGTCCTGTGTAGTTAGCTGGAAAAGCAGCAAATAGGGGTCCACTACAGATTCCACAACCGAGTCCGAATACATTACCACAAGTGAAGCTTCCAAGGTAGCCATTTGGATGAAGAAGTTCATTCAGGAATTATGAGTGGTTTCATCTAGCACATCACCCACTCCACTGTTGTGTGACAACATTGGAACCACAAGCCCACTCGAAGTCTAGGCACATCAAGAGGAAGTACCATGTACTACGGGAGATAATTGGTAGAGGAGATGTCCTAATTCAGAAGGTAGCATCAGCAAAAAATGTAGTAGACCCATTGATTAAGCCACTAACATAGAAAGTGTTTGAGAAACACTTGAAAAGTATGAGACTTAGGCTTGTACCCAATTAGACCTAAGTGCAAGTAGGAGCTATTAGATAGTGTATGCCCTTAGCTCGAATCAGATTGATGTACTTATTGTAATTTATTATAAATGAATAAAGTGCATAATTGATTTGTGTTATTATGGTATGTTTCTGTGTAATACCCTTAAACTAGATAATTATGAGACTCGTGTTAGTTTAGAATTTTCACAGTCATTGGATAAATCTAGGGAGATTTATCCTATCAAGGCTAACACTGATGTGCCACCAAATTGGTTGGGGTGGCTTGTCTCAGATACTAGGGTGAGACCAGAGGTACATGTAGTGTGATATTTTTTGAAACCCTGAATCAGACCAAAATTCTAGTATTGCCCTGAACCTTGTAGATAGATGGACAAAATTGGAATGTTACACTTGACCCCTAGACTCGACTATGGTACTGCATTAGGTGTCAGATTGGACTGTCTTTGATATGTCAATCAGTGAAATCCTTTACTGGGTCAAAACCTGGGTATGTTGGGGTAGTCCGAGAATTTACCTGAGTGGGTGATCATAGTGACAGGATCAGTCCCTTTATCGGACAAAGTGAATGATCGGGGAATGCACTCTCTCTGATGGAAACCTAAACTGCTGGCAATTGATTTCAAACGTTGAAATTTGTTTTCACAAAATATATTTATATAGAGATATACATATATGTATTATGGTTTAAAAAATGCTTGCAAAAGGTTTTAATTATCGGGATCCATGTGAGTAGAGAGTGCAACATTGTACCTTATAGCCGAGGAAGAAGTCCTCTCTTGTCGGGTAGTGTTTGATCATTATGGGTTGAGAGGTTAAGTGTAAGACCATTGAGGGTAATACCTGATGGGCTAATCTTGCATCTGCCCACAATCCTTAGGTTTTCACAAGATGGCTTGACCCAAGGACCATTTAGTGTAAATGTTAGGCCCATTAAGAGTCTATGTTGATGGACTCAGGGGTTTACTATGACTTACAATGAATTTGGCCATGCCTTGTAACAAAGGTTAGTCTGAATCCATGTGGCTGATGTGTAGATCAATGCTAAGGTCCCACGCCATACAAAGAGAACCAAACTAGCCAACACTTAATGGGTTAAGTAAGCAACATGACTTAATGGGCCTAAAACCCATTTCAAACTGGGCTTAAATTGTTTAATTAAATTGGGCCAGTTTTGGATTTATAATCTGATTGGGATTAGTAGTTGGATAAGATAGGACTTATCAACTTGAGAATCCAGATCCAAATACAAGAATTAAATTAGGAAATCTCATTCATAATCAGATTAGGAAGCTAATCCTAAATGGATTATAAATAGGGGTGAATTCCATGAAGAGAACACACTTCTCTCTACAGTCTATTCTCTCCCTCAGTTCTTGGCACCATCCCAGTTTGATCTCCACCTACTGGAGCGATCAAGAAGTGTTCTTGATATTGTTTTTTGGTGAAGAAACAATTAAAAGTTATGCCCACATCACCCTATTCGATTCTTGGTGAAGAATCCCAGGTTCTTGCTGAAGGACCGTTCCTACTGATCTTGCCTCAACATTTGCTATGTCATCTTCACTGCAGGTGGATTTGGTATCCTCTTTGGGCGTGAACACCTACGTTGGAAATTCCTTTTAATTTCGTATTAGGTATTTTCCTCTCCCTGCCTTTGGTTTAAGATCTAGTTCGGTTTTGTTTCAAGAATAATCCTTAAAAATGTAATTTTCTAAAATAGGGAATGTGATTCCCAGATGGAAGAGAGAGAATTTTTTGAAAATTTGCCCAACCTTTCTATAGGGTTCAGTCATCCATATGATGGATATATCATCTCTTCAGAGGATACCCTTATACAATACCTCTTTGACAAGCGTGTTACTTGAAATATTCTAAATGTTTCATTAACACAATCAAATGGGTCGGATGGATGGATATGGATTTTGGAGCAGAAGGGTGTTTTCACTATTAAGTCCGCATAGCATGCTCAAATGGCTAACTTGGTGGAGGGGGTGAGGCTCTCTTTTGGAAGAAATTTTGGAAGTTAAACCACTATCCACGAGTGAAGCTCTTTCTATGAAACTTGTCCATGGGGTGTATGGACAAGGGATAAGTTGTTTGGTTCAGGTGAACAGGCTCTCTGACCATTTGGCTATGGTGTTGTAGAAATCGCATGGCATTAAATGCAATGTTCTTTCAATAGAGCAGTTTGGTTTGGTTCAATCCTTGTCCGTAGATCTGATCAAGAGGGTGTTTGGTTCTGTGTGTTTATTGAAAAAATGCCATCACATTAGCGCTTCATAGGCATTGGCATTTATTGCATATAAAACCACTGTTTGGTTTCACCATTTATCAAATAAATGGTAAAAATTTGAAATACTTTGATTTATGTGCATGGAGCATTTGAGAAAACGTCAAATTCTCATTCCCCCCAATGCCCCAACATTTCTTGAAATGAAATGCTTATGTGGCACACTTTTATGGAGTGTTAATCTAAAGTGGAAAAAAGAAAAACTTTTAAAGTAATGCCCAACCAAACAACTAGTTCAACCGGCCTACACATCTACATGTTACAATGCGGGCTATACTTCTATCTGCGTTGTAACACATAGATGGTTTAAGTGACGTATAGAAAAAGTAAAGACGGGATGGAAGTGTTAACTTTCGTTACTTTTTTTTACATTTTTTCAACCTAAAAAATAAAAGAAAAGCTTTAAATTTATTTATGGTTTTTGAACCACTATTGAACCGGACGGTCAAACCATTTGGCCCAAGAATTGTCTAGACAACCGGTTCCATTTTACTTCAAACTTGGTTCCTAGCCAAAAACCTTTGAATCGGTCAATGACCCGTCAACCCGTTCAACAATTTTTGGCCATTTTTTATTTCAATTATTTTTTTTTATTTTTAATTTTTTATGTCAAAATGGGCCATTCGTTTGAATCAAATGGTTGAACCATTGACTCGAAGACCAGTGGCCAAAACAGAATGGACCGGATCGAATGGTCAAATCGGAAAAAACGTCCATTTTACCTTAGAACTGTTATTTTGCCAAAAACTGTTGATTTGGCCAGCAAACTGTTGACCCAGGCGTTTGAACCCTGGTTGAACAGTTCGATCGTTTGAATCGAACAGATGACCCATTCTGACAAAAAAAAAATTAAAATTAAAAAATGACCTAAACCATTGGATTTTTTAAGGCTTGGGTCAATAATTTGATGACCAAATCAACGGTTTTTGGCAAAATAACGGTTCTGGGGTAAAATGGATGATTTTTTTGGTCTAACTGTTTGCCCCGGTCTGTTCTAGTCACCGGTCTTTGAGCCCACAATTCAACCATCCTATTCAAACAAGTGACCCATTTTGACATAAAATTTTTAAAAATTAAAGAAATAATAAAATAAAAAATGACCAAAAATCGTTGAATGAGTCATTAACCGATCCAAAGGTTTTTGTCCAAGAACTAGGTTTAAAATAAAACGGAACTAATTGTTTGGACGATTCTTAGGCCAAACGGTCTGACCATCTAGTTCAAGAACCTTAAATAAACTTAAAGTTTTTCTTTATTTTTTAGGTCAAAATAATGTGTTAGCATTCCCATTTTTACTTTTCTTTTGTACGTCACTTAAACCATCTACGTGTTACAACGCGGATGAAAGTGAATCCACGTTGTAACATGTAGATGTGTAACCCAGCCAAACTTGTTTGTAAGTAGCTGATTCAACTAGTCGAATGGCTGCTAATGGTGAATGCTCCGTTTGAAGACCTGTGAATTAACGTATTCGCCTCGGATTGGAGGGCTCACGCTTCCTATGAACCCATGGGTTCTCAGGATGCGAACTCTTAAAAGGCCAAAATTCATCATTTCCTGACTCTTGGGCCTATTTGTTTCCTCTTAATTCTTATTTCTTAAGAGGAATCTTTTAACTTTAAGAGAAAATTGGTTGTTTGTTTCCTCTTATCTCTTATTTCTTAAAGTGCAATCATATAACTTTTTGTTTTCTAATGATACCCCCAAAAAGACAATAAAAAATTCTTATATATGGGGTCAAAATGGATATTTGATAATTTTTAGAATTCAAAATTCAGAACAATATTCTTTACATTCAAATTTTAAAGGAATGAAAAATTCATCAATACCAATATACCTCTTAATGTAATTATTACATTTTAGATGTCATATTTTAGAGCAAATGAACAAGCCCTTGGCCTTGTCCCGGAACTGAACCTGTACTTCCTACTTTCCTCTTTTTCGACGCTGGACAACTGATTCCAGCGGTTATGTCGTCGTCCGCGATCTCTCAGCTAATGAAAAATCTGCTCTCATTTCCTTCTAATTTTTTTTTTTTTTTTATTACCAACAGGCAAAGGTGGTACTCACCACCGGCCAGGCAGCCATCACGTACGACCACCGGCAACATTCAACAGGTATTTTTTTGCCATTTCCTTCTACTATTCATTCTATATTTTCTTTTTTTTTTTTTTTGTATTTTCCCCAACCAACGAACATGTGTCATGTATTTGTCTTTTTCCCAAACATGGTCCGACGCTTTGTATCTCTGTCTCTCGCAGGAGTCAGAACCGATCCATATGCATAATTGCATATAGTCAGTCTCAGTTTGTTGGAACAATCAAACCTGGTGCCGATCCAATTTTAATCGGGATGGGATATGTATAAACCCAAACCGAGTATAAATGGGTCGATTCGGTTCCATTGACTTTCCTAGTGGGGGATCTCCATTCTCCAAAGGATATGTGAACCGTCAGATGCGAATCTATTGAAATGTAGCCGATATTACCGCCTTTTATCAGCTGTATGAATCGAGTCGAGTTGGGCAGCCGTCGCGACCAAGGCAAAAGCAGCAGCTCTTCTTAGGTTAATACCAACTGAGTAGTGAGTACTGAAGCAGCATCAATCTCCATGGCAGCGAGCTGTGCCATCAAAGAGCTGAATCGGGATTCGACGAACTGGGCTAAAGTAGTGGAAGAGATGGTGAAGCTTGAGAGAAAATTATTCCCCAAGCACGAATCGCTTGCCAGATCCTTCGACGACGAAGTGAAAAGGAAGAACTCCGGGTTGCTGTACGCGGAGGTGGAAGGGGAAATTGCAGGCTACGTGATGTTTTCGTGGCCATCTTCCTTGTATGCTTCAATCACCAAACTTGCAGGTTCCTAAACCCCTCTCTTTCTTTCTTTCTTTCCTGTGAATTTAAATTTCCCCCTTTCCTAGGAAGAAAACGAGGGGCAGATCAAATGAGAAAAGGCTTTTTTTTTCTCTCGTTTTTCCCCTGCGAATTTGGAATTATATTCAGTTGGAATTGGAATTGAAAGAAGAGATCCGTTAGTGTCCGAAAAAATTCGAAAGAAATGGTTTTGAGTCTGATTTTTATTATCTTCTCTAAATAGTGAAGGAGAAGTTTAGAAGGCAAGGGCATGGAGAAGCACTACTAAAAGCAGCAATCCAGAGATGCAGAAGCAGAAAAATCCAGCGCGTTTGCCTTCACGTTGATCCTACAAGAACTGCTGCCGTTGGCCTCTATCGCAAATTGGGCTTTCAAATCGACAAGCTAGTTGAATGCTATTATTCTTCCGATCGGAATGCCTACAGAATGTATTTGGATTTTGACAGTGATTAATCTTGATATGAACGGATCCAAAACTTGTTTCCTGTTTCTCGAATTCATGGGTGTGCCCAGTGCAATTTCCCGTTTTGTGTGTATTGAGAACAGTGTGCATTGATCCTCCATTTCTTCTTCTTTTGCAGACGAAAATGTCGAAGCGGAAGCAATTGATTAGTGAGCATTCAATAAAACAATTCGGTGCATTTTTATTTTTGTGTTCTCAGTTCTCGTCGGAAGCATCAAATTACAGTTGCTGAAACCCTTTTATCCCACAATTCACTGGTTGCTGACGCCTAACTACTAGGCTGCGTTTGGGAGTGTTTTTAGCAAACGGACTTGTGAAATAAGCACTTTTTGAAATGTTTTCTTTTTTCTTTTTTTTGAAAAAGTGTTTTTTTAGTGTTTGGTTGATCACTAGTCTTTTGGTTCAAAATAGCGTGTTGCTTAGACTCAGTTCGGAAGTAGTACAACTAAAAGAAAGTGCTTTTTTAATGGGGTATGGGTTGATCCTATAAGAATTGCTTATTAGAACTTGAACCGGCTCGGCAGGGCCTGGCACGATGATCTGCGGGTCGTGCCAGGCCTGACACGATCATGCGGGCCATGTTGGGGCTGGTGTTTTAGGTCCACTGGCCGGTACGACCGAGTGGGTTGTGCCGCCGATAGCCCGGCCCAACACGGCCCATATATATTATTTATATTATATATTTATATAATATAATATAAATTATAATTATATAATAATATATAGTATATAATATATTAATAAAATAAATAATTTTTTTTAATTTTATTATACTAATTTATTTAATTATTGTATATATAAGCAATTGTATACACAAAATTCATATAAAATTAAAATTTTAAGTTTTTTGTCAATTTTTTTTATATAAATAGTTTGGTCCGACCTGGCCCAAGGCTTGGCCCATGAGCCAACCTGGCTTGTGACACAACACGGCACGACATAGGCTCGCATGGACCTAGTCCATGGGCTGTGCCGAGCTAACCCCCAAAATTTTCACCGAGGAAGGCAGCACGGCCCGTAACAACCCACAAGCCAACACAATACGGCCTGACTTTGCGCGGGTCACCCGCAGGCTGTGTCGTGTTGGCCCGTCCCGACCCACTTTACACATCTGCTGTTGATCCTATGATTTCTTAGGCTTGGAGAGGAGTTCTAAATTCTGGAGACTTAAAAGGGGTATGGGTTGGATTGTTGGCAATGGAAAGAGTATTTAAGTTTTGGAAAAATATTTGGTTGGACTCGGCTATAATTGAAGGAATATTGAATAAAAACCCTTCGGGGGTTGAAATTGAGCATGAGGTGTTGCTAGTGATTGATGTTATTAATCATGAAATACATATTTAGGAGGAGAATAAGATTTGTAAATTAGTTCCCCTCAATATTTGGAATGGCATTAGAACCATCTTTATCCCCTCTTACTAAAATGAGGATATGTTGATATGGAGGTTGAATCTCAACTATTAAATCGGCCTATAAAGAAGCTATTATCATGCACAGGGGTCAGAATGATCTTAACCTTCAGGTCAACAAGATTTGGGGGTTTAAAATTCCTCCTAAAATCAAAACTTTCTTATACCTGTTGTTTAATTCTAGGCTGCCTTCAAAAGCCTTCTTGAGGTCTTTAGGTCTTTCCATTAATGTTGGTTGTGTAACTTCTACGATGGAATTGAAGACATAGATCATATTTTTAAAAATTGTTCTATTGTTAAACAAATCTGGAATATCTTAAACCCAAATATTTAGGGGCCTAGTAAAAATGACTCCTCAATTGGGGAGTGGTGGGATGTCATATTTTCCAATAAGATTGATTCTACAATCCATGTGAAATCCTACTTTATCTTGTAGCAGATTTGAAAGAATAGAAACGAAAAAAACCTTCCATAACCGTTGTTGCCACCCTTCGGTCATTGTTGATAGAGCTTTGTCTCTATATTTTAATCACAATGATGAGAAATGTTCCAACTCCGGTCCTATTCAGACTAAATATTAGAAACCAATCAAATGGAAAGCTCCAAAAGAGGGTTCTATCAAAATAAATTTTGACACGTCTAGAAATGATAAAGGTGATTGTGCAATTAGTTGCATTCCAATAAATCAATGGGGGAATGTTCTTGAGATCAAAGCTTATTTCCTCAATTAATGTAGCGTAGGCTTAAATTGCAGGAGGCTCATAACATTGCTCTTAACTATAAGGAACTGCCCATGGAGATTAAAGACCATCATCAAGGAGTGTTTGAAGTTCACTGGAGATTTGGAATGTGGAGTCACCTCCAATCATGTTTATAGAGAGGCCAATCAAGCTCATTAAGGAGTGTTTGAAGCTGGCCAGAGATTTGGAATGTAGAATCACCTACAATCACGTTTATAGAGAGGCCAATCAATTAGATGTCAAATCAAGCTCTTTCTTCGGCTCCTCTTATTTCTATCAAAAAAAAATGTTTTTAAAATGGTTTGAGCTTTTTTTTTACTTACTTACTTTTGATTTTCCCAAACATGAAAAAAATAAAAGGAGAGAAAAACTCGCAGACGCGGCCTTCAAAAATGAACTGGATTGAATGTTTTTACCATCGCTCAGACGAATTTCGAGATGATGACAATTATCGCCCCACAAACTCCGACCCCAGAATCCCGCCTTGTCTGCCATTTATCAAGTCTCGCATAAAATCACTAATTAGTGAGTTTGAACTTCGAACTGCAAGAATCTAATCAGCCATCGACCAGAAAAGCTCTTCTTGTATTGAGTTTGGGGCCAACTGGAACAGCATCCATCTCCATCTCCATAGCGAGTCCTGTCCATCTGTCATCAAAGAGCGCAATCGAGATTCATCGCACTATGCTGAAGTAGTGGAAGAGGTTTCAAAGTTAAGCCAGCCAGAGAGAGAGAGAACTGTTCCCCCAAGCACGAATAGCTTGCTAGATCTAGATCACAAAGAACTGAAAAAGGAAGAATTAGAATTGCGAAGCAGAAAAATCAAACACGTTTACCTTCACGTTGATCCCTTGAGGATTGAGGACTGCTCCCGTTGGTCTCTTGCGCAAATTGAGCTTTTAAATCTATAAGCTAGTTGAATGCCTACGGAGTTTTCACGATGATCACTGATGACATTGACACAAATGCAGAAGAAAGGAGGAATGCTTCACTTCTAAAAGTAGAAATGGAGGATCATGTCATCTACGCTGATCTCAGCCACAAAACTAGAATTGCAGTGAGCGTGAAGCAAGAAAAAGTGTTGAACTCCATTCAAACCGAATGAACACATTTCTCTTGTAGTGGAGACTTGGGATCTATTCAAGGCTTCATTCAGTTTGGGGTTTGGGGATTATTGACTGAAAAACAACGAAGCATTTATCCAGATGCGGGTAATGAGTAGCAAAAACGAAAGTGATGCTGCCCAGGCTCGAACTGAGGACCTTCAGTGTGTAAGACTGACGTGATAACCACTACACCACAGCATCAACAGAATTTTGATTCGTTTAATATTATTTAAAAATGAAAATAATCAGAAAAGAAGAAACAAAAAGTGAAATATAAAATTAACCCGACACTGTCCGGGTTCGAACCGGGGACCTTCAGTGTGTATGACTGACGTGAAAACCGCTACACCACAGCACCGAAACACGTGAGGGTGGAAATTATAATTTCATATATAAATGAAAAAAAAGTCAGAAAAAAGACTCATCACGAAAATAGCATAATATTAATTTGATGCTGCCCAGGATCGAACTGGGGACCTTCAGTGTGTATGACTGACGTGAAAACCGCTACACCACAGCACCGAAACACGTGAGGGTGGAAATTATAATTTCATATATAAATGAAAAAAAAGTCAGAAAAAAGACTCATCACGAAAATAGCATAATATTAATTTGATGCTGCCCAGGATCGAACTGGGGACCTTCAGTGTGTAAGACTGACGTGATAACCACTACACCACAGCACCGACACGCTGAGGATGGAAATATCAATTTCATATAAGAATGAAAAAAAGTCAGAAAAAAGACTCATCACGAAAATAGTATAATATTAATTTGATGCTGCCCAGGATCGAACTGGGGACCTTCAGTGTGTAAGACTGACGTGATAACCACTACACCACAGCACCGACACGCTGAGGATGGAAATATCAATTTCATATAAGAATGAAAAAAAAGTCAGAAAAAAGACTCATCACGAAAATAGTATAATATTAATTTGATGCTGCCCAGGATCGAACTGGGGGCCTTCAATGTGTAAGACTGACGTGATAGCCACTACACCATAGCACCATTTACATTGTATTTATCCATGCTCTTTTATTTTCTAAGTAAAAAAGGAAATGACCATTTTATCCATATAAATTCATTATTAAAATGGGCATTTTTGTCTCATTCAAGTGTTGGAAAATTCCCCCCCAAATGGAAAAGTTATTTACCCTCTTAGAAGATAGGGTAAGTGATACCTAGAAAAATAAATTTTTCCTGATCCTCACATTAATCTAAAAAAAGAACATGGGATTCTTGGTTAATGGGAACCAAAATCCCATGGACCTACTTTTCCCACTGTCAAAATCCATAAAAAGAACGCCCTATCTTTCACCAGGAAGAGGATTTGGGAGTGAACTTCCTTCTTGGAATCAAGCAGGACCAACATAAGGTCCTTGCAATGCTCCTCAAAAAGAACTTTTGGAATATTCAGTCTTCTAGCTAGTTTAACCCCTTTCAATTAGAGCAAAAGCAAGGCGATCCTGCGAAAGAAGATCCACAAGAACCCACAATATACTTGCCCCTGAAGTCTCAATAATAACTCCAAAAGAAGCTTTATTATTGCCAAAAATAGCCACTATTTGAATTAACTTTGATCACCAAATAGTATTTAGTGAGACAACGAACTTACTCCTCTGTGTTGCTTATTGGGATGAGTTGAGGCACTCCATTCTCTCCTTTTGGCTTTGTTAGAACATTTCCACGAGAAAGATTTGATTTTTTTATCCACTTGGATAGACCAAATTGTGTGCTATAACTTTTTTTTGGACCTGGATGGAGATGGTAGCAGAGGAGTCTCCGCTGGTGATGATATAGTGGGTTGATTTAACAGATAAAAAACCTTTCGGGCCAGACAACCATCTCATAAAATCATTCCAAGGGAATTGGGAAAGTCTAATTTCATTTATTCTGTTAACTATTACAGCTGGAAAAGGGGAGTTCAACTGACCCATGTTCCAGATTCTGTTAGAGAGATATATGACCTAGGGACCCTGAGCCTGGGTCCATAACCCTAAAACCTTCAACCCCCGGAATCCAGGGGTCAAACCAAATATCAACTTCATTTCCAGAGCTTATGGCCCACCAATTTCTTTTTAAAAGAACTTTGCCTACAAGAACACTCTTCCGACCCCATGAACCATTTTTCTTGACACCCCCATGGAGAATTTCATCAGTCTTGCCCACAAGTAGTCTTCCTTAATATAAATCCTCCAAGCTAATTTAGCTAAAAGGTCAAGACTGAATGACCTTAATCCTCCATTCCCTTTGTTTCTACAAATCCTTTTCCATCTCAACGGGGTTTTTTATTTTGTTTCATTTTTTGGTACTCCCCCACCAAAAATTCTTTAGGCTTTTGCCAAATCATCAGTGAGTTCCTTAGGTAGGAAGAAACAAGACATGGTATATCTTGAAATGTCTAAGACAACTGACTTTAGGGTTATGTTTGGTTTGAAAGAAAAAAGAAGTAGGGAAAGAAAAGGAAACCTTTACAAACCTTGTATGGGCATTCTTACATTTTCCTTCAAACCAAACATAGCTTAAAATAACCTCCTTATTTGTAGGTGAGAGAAGTTGTTTGTGCCAAGAAGTTTTATTCTGAACTCTCTATTTGAGATAGGAGATAATCTCCTTCTTTGATTTACCAATAAAAGTAGGAATGCTCCAATAGATAGATGGAGAGAACACTATTTTTAGATGTAGAACTTTAGCTATGATTTTCCTCAATGTAGGATGAACACATCTACTGAAAAAGAAAAAATCTCAAATTTTAAGAGGTTCACCTGCTGCCCAAAGACTCTAATACTCCTCAATTGTCTTCAATAGGTCCCACCCTTCATTGAAGCTTGCTTTTGTGAAAATATAATTGTCTTATGCAAAGAATAAATGAGTAATGTTGCAGCATAATATATTGAGTTCCAATTCCTAAAATTTATAAGAATTTGAGAGGTCCTTAAGGAGAACACATAATAGAAACAAATAAGGTGAGAGAGAGTCCCATTGTCGAAACCCTCTTGAGGTTGCACTTGGAAACGATGCAAATTAGTGTGAATGCAAATATGTAGAGTGTAAAACGGTTCATATAAACTATAAAATTGGGTTAGTTTTGCACTGACAAATTTACTTTCTTACCAAACAAACTTTTAGCTGTAATGGATGCAAACATGAATTCCAATAAAGTATATGTTTTTGTTTATCAAAAGCCCACTTGAATGCAAATTTACTTCATTTTTATTGATGTACTTTTACATTTTATTATCAATGTAAATATGCATTGGTCTGTCGTTTGTCAATGCATAAATATAATGTTGCCAAACACAAGCAAACATGAACCAAAGTGCAAATTTACCCTGAACCGGTATTAACACTCCATTTGCATCATTTTCAAACGCAGCCTCAAGGGAAAATTCTTCTAGATGAATCCCCCAGATAAAGCTAAATGTAAAAGCCTTTTAACATACCAACTACAGACTAGTTGTGCAAACCAAGCCCAAATTTGGAGTTGCTTTCTTAGTGAAGGCCAAAGTAAAGAACCATAAAAGGAGTAAAATTGGATTTAAAAAATCAGTAAAATGTGATGTAACTTGCAAATGGATCTTAATGCTCAGTTTGGAAGGAGTACAAATACAATTATGTAGAGCGCAAAACCTTATATTTTTTATGTATTTATACTGTACATATTTGCATTTGTACTCCTTCCAAACTAAGCCTAAAGGATTGCCAATGGAGGGGAGGTCTTTATTTGATGGCATCACCTAACAATAAGGGTCTTTGTCCAATTTGAAAGGCAAGGGATGGTTTAAGTCTTTTACCCTTCTAGGGATGCAAATAGATCAAATTGAATTGAATTCGGATTGGGATATATCTGAATTCGATCGACAATATAGATGGTGTTTGGAAGCATGGGTGCTTTTTGGGACCGATTTTCAAGAAAAAATGCCCCTTCTTTTAAGACCCAATTTTCACAAAAAAAATGCTTATACCACGTAAGTAGTGAGCAACATTATGCTATTTGGCAAGGTGATTTTCATCACCATTTTTCATGTATGTGCTGACAGATAAGTACCACATAGGATACACATCAGTCAACCGTTGGGGGAAACGGGTCACCGATGCATGAAACACCAACACCGGTGGGTCTCGATTTTCGAGGCATGCCTGATTTTTTAATAATCGGCTGAACCAAATAATGAGATACATGGGCGTTTGTTGAAATGCCTATGTGGATCCGACGTGGCACCATTTTTTTGAAAAATGGCCACGGTTTCAAACATCCTCATAAATAATGGATCTGATATAGGGTAATCCGAATTAGATCCGATTGAAAAATATGATGTAACTTGCAAATGGATCTTAATGCTCAGTTTGGAAGGAGTGCAAATACAAATATGTAGAGCGCAAAACCTTATATTTTGTATGTATTTATACTATACATATTTGCATTTGTACTCCTTCCAAACTAAGCCTAAAGGATTGCCAATGGAGGGGAGGTCTTTATTTGATGGCATCACCTAACAAGAAGGGTCTTTGTCCAATTTGAAAGGCAAGGGGAGGTTTAAGTCTTTTACCCTTCTAGGGATGCAAATAAATCAAATTGAATTGAATTCGGATTGGGATATATCTGAATTCGATCGATAATATACACGGTGTTTGGAAGCGTGGACGCTTTTTGGAACCGATTTTCAAGAAAAAACGCTCCTTCTAAGACCCATTTTCACAAAAAAAAATGCTTATACCACGTAAGCAATAAGCAACACTATGCTATTTGGTAAGGTGATTTTCATCACTGTTTTTCATGTTTGTGCTGACAGATAAGTACCACATAAGGTACACATCAGTCAACTGTTGGGGGAAACGGGTCACCGATGCATGAAACACCAACATCGATGGGGTCCCGGTTTTCAAGGCATGCCCGATTTTTTAATAATCGGCTGAACTAAACAATGAGATACATGAACGTTTATTGAAACGTCTATATGGATCTGATGAGGCACCATTTTTTTGAAAAATGGCCACGGTTCCAAATATCCCCATAAATAATGGTTCCGATATAGGGGTAATCCGAATTAGATCCTATTAAAAAATCCAACAAGAATATCCAAATAGGATCGGATCTGATCCATTTACGCCCCTATTACCCTTTTATATTAAAAACGTTTTATCCCTTGCTGCTGCCCAGGCTCGAACTGGGGACCTTTAGTGTGTAAACCAAACGTGATAACCGCTACAGCACAGTATCGGGATAACAAATAGTAATATCTTAACCCTTTTATCTGAAGTGCATTGAAGTGTAAATGCGAAACAATCGCATGGATGGCGAAAATAGTTTCCGCAACGCGAATGACGTGAGCGACGTTGTTTTGTACTTTTGTTCGTATTTTGAAAAGCTTTTTTGGCGTCAAGAGGAATTTGTAATCTTGGGGGCAAACCCTCCATGATTCATCGCTACTTCGCTACTCGTCAAAAAAACCCTTCCATCTCCTGTCGGATTGAAGCTTCCTTGGTGTTTGTTCCGTAGAAGCCTGCAACAAGAAAAAGATGAAGCTGTTGTATGAATCCCTTTCGATGCTTAAATACCAAATACAAGAAATTCAAGTACCTCTAAGTCTTAACACTGGGGAAAAAAATAACGTGAGTTCTTTTAATTTCTAAATCGACTGAAACCATAGATGCTGTAGTTTCGATTGTAAGATACAGCGAGAAGTGATTCTGAAGTAGTAATTCTTCAGGTGTTGATTTGGTGGGTGGTTTGGTATCGATGGGGAGAGTCTTTCAGAGTTGCCTCCAATGTCTCCTCAAAATCGTGAATTCGGTTATTGGGGTTGTTGGAATAGCGATGATTCTCTACTCTTTCTGGATGCTTAGGATTTGGCAGAAACAAAGGGATGGGTTTGCTCTCTGGGACTTGAATTCTCCTCCATGGTAATTGACGTACTTTCCATGAAGCTCTCTTCTTTTCTTCCTTTGTCGTCATGGTTGTAATTCACCTTTTTAATTGGTTCATTGTTCAGTAGCTATCTTCTTCAGATTTTTAGCTCGTGAAAGATGTAAACTATTACAGTCGCATTTGTGAATTGAAAGGCAAATGGGTTTCACTGAAATGCAAATGCTGCATGTCACTAAAATTTTGATGGGAACAATGTTTTTATTTTTGCTCTTTTATTTCTCTATCATCTGTTATACTGGGTTTGAGCTTGATTAAGGGATATTGGATGTGTTAATTCTTTCCTGATTTTGGGAACTGATCAGTTTTAGATGCTTATATTCTTGATGAATGAATTTGTTTTTGATTAATCGAAAAGAGCTGTTTTAGCCAGATTTTGGGGAGTAGATGGTTATTCTTCTTTTGCTGGTTGACTAAAAGGAGAGTAGGTTATTCTAATTGCTGTTATGAAATAGAAGATTTTAAGATATTACATTTTGCAGCTTCTGCATGTTAACCTTAGCTGCAACCAGATGATAATTATTTTTATTTTGTTCTCTGTTGAAAAATAACTAGTTTTCTTCATTTTTATGCACTTAACTTTTTGTTTATATTTAAATCAGCTAAACCATTTTTCTCACAAAAAATGCAGGTTGACCTATGGGTTTTTTGGCATCGGAATCATATTGTGTGCGATTGCATGCACTGGTCATATCGCCGCAGACACCGGAAATGGCTACTGCCTTTCTTGTGTATCCTTTTCCCTTTTATTTTATTTTTTATTTATCTTATTTATTTTTTCATTAACTGCTTTTATGTATTTTATGATTGTTTGTTTGCTATATCAGTTTAATTGTTTTATAAGAATATTTTCATTCATGTTATATCCTCCCAAGTTGCTGCCTCAGTGCATGCAACTGGGAGAGGAACTACATTGATTTAGTGAACTGGTAGATGTACTGTGAATTCTAGGTAGATGTTTCTTTTCGTATTAAGAGAATGTTAATTATTCTTGAGGCTTGTGCCAGTATTCATAGGATCCAGACTGGTGCATTTTTCCTGTCACAGACTGAATGGAAGTGCAGGAAAAAGAGGGCAGAAGATCCCAACTTGTATTGTAAACTTCTATGTTACCATCTTAAATCCTGCTATCCATCTGGAAGAAGTTGAATCAACCTTTTCACACAAACTGTGAGGGAGAGAATGGTATAGATTTCATCATATAACCTTTCAGAATTGTCTACAGACTACAGAGACGCACAAGGGAATTTCCAAAACTGATGAGGAAAAAAATAAATAACAGAATAAATGGAAATAAACATACAAAAAATACTGAAGAAAGAACATTTTATGGTGACATTGCAAAATATCCAAGATATCTTGAGAGCTTCCAATCCTGTTAATCTGCACTGTGTCCTGGCCCATTCATATTAGCTCAATATGGCCCACAGTGAAATGGAATTATTTGGCCTTCTCCCTAATTCTTCTTGAAACTGGTTCATAGTAATTATTGTTTTAGGACTGTGAAACATAGTGGCCAGCAGCATTGCAAATCCAATTGCCATGTTTGATGACTGTCAAGGCTAGATATTAGATGGTGCCTATTGTCATGCAAGGTGAGAGTGTGTTGGAATACCAATTTTAATATGCATTGGCAGAATATGATTGATTTGCATAATATTGATCTTTTCAATAGATATTTAATTATTTTACTTAGTATGGTAAGTTCTTCAACTTTTGAAACAGAATACCTGGTATCTATACCTGTTTTGCTATCTTATGTAAATTGGTTTCATGGTAGACCATTTTAGAGCACAAATAGTTTGTTTTGTGCACCAATAAATTCCAAGAAACACAAACTCAATTTCATAAAGATCTATTGTGCTGAATGGAATACTGAATATTATTAATTATTTCTGACCTTAGCGGGCACAGTATATGGTATTAGTCTTCTTGCTTCTCCTACTGGAAACTGCAGTAGCCGTAGATGTTTCTCTAAACAATCACTGGGAGGAGGTATACTTTCATTACATATCCCTGTTCTCCTTCTCATAGTCTGTCCATAAGGGAAACTATGTTGATTCTATTCTGATTGTCTTCCCCCCTGTATCAGGACTTTCCAGAAGATCCTACAGGGAAGTTCGACAAGTTCAAGGATTTCATAAAATCAAACTTTGATATTTGCAAATTGATAGGCTTGTTTGTTGTGTGCGCACAGGTATGTGAATTCGTGTTTTTCACTGGAGGCAATGGCTAATATAGTAATATTCAAGTGTGCACTAGGCTTTTGCACACAAGGAAGTGTGAAATTGGTCTTTCAGTTCAGAGGCCCTCTATCATGTGACAGTGGTGGAAGGGAATGAAATGTTGGACAAATTTTGAGTGGACTTTTCTATAGGCAAAAATCTGTTTTTGACTTTTATAGGTTGACAACAATTTATAGGTTCCCGGGTGATACTTCTAGGCTGCTTCTTTTTTTGTCCATTCTTGTTTGGTTCCTATCCCTTTTAATTGAAAATTTCCATGCTGCAAAGGAATTTTTGCCATTTATTTATGTTGTTTCTCCATCACTTGATGTCCCATTATTTGTATTTCACTTGAATTCCCAAACAGATATCCCCAATTCCCATGTCATCTCAATGAAATACTGGTTGGCCCCACTTAGATAATTCACATATTGGATGAATTAATGATGATATGCAAGAATTTCTTAGTTGAGGCCCATCGGATAGATGGTTTCTTACTTTACTATACATTGCAATGAATCACTTGCTTATGAGTTAAGATAAGCTATTATATGGTCATATTGGTGATGCTCCCAGTTTTTCTTCAACTTTGACAGATCATTGTTATTTTCTGTTTTGGCAAGATATACTCATGTCCCCTGATTTGAAATGTCTCCAAGTGCACTCTGTTGGAAAACTAAATGCTATGAATTGTGATGAAAATTTTTCCATTTGGATAGGCATTTTAACGTGAGAATTCTGTAGTAGGGGATCGGTTTCTTTTTCATCTATGCTAGACTTGGTAATAACATCCGCACTCTCCGCCTGTAGGGATTATCAATCTTATTGTCCATGGCTCTCAAAGGCATGGGACCAGATCAGAAAAGCTATTATGATAGTGATGATGATTATGCTGCAGCCAGGCTTCCGCTTCTGAAAAATTCTGTTCAGTCACCTCCATATGTTATTGGCGACCCTCAGTATGCTCCCAATCCCAAGAGTGATGCTTGGAATTCAAAAGTTCAGGAGAAGGTAAAGATGTGTTTGGTTAACTCAATCATATCCTCTCATGCTTAGTAGTTATTTTTTTCTTGAATAATTTTTTTCTATTAGCAAGGGGGGAGGGGGGGGGGGGAGGACAGAAAAGAAAAAAGTATATCATTTTCTCATTTTATACATATATGTACTTTTTCCAGATAAGTAAATGAGTGAAATTGCACGGAAGGGCCCATTTGACTGTGAAAGCATTGTTGAGATGTGAAAACAGGTTGTTTTATAGTGAAGGAGGCTTCTCGTCCCTGGTTAGTATATGAAATTGAAATGAAGGTCTGTTTCATGAGGATATTGAGGTTCTGTACACCCTTTGAACTATATGTATAACTGCTATTCTACTGTATTAAACAAATCATAGAGCTTCAAAGGTGTATATGTGACAATTCCTGTTTCTGTATGTGACAATGATAATAGTAATAGTAATCCTTTAGACTGTATTACGGTTTCAAACCTTACTTGAGCAATCGCTAGAAACCAAAAGAATAGTAACCCAAAAAAAAAATCCAATTTATGGACCAACTGCTGCAGAGGCCACTGTTTTGGAAACATCCAACAGTACATTACCTTGAACTGATCTCCTGACTGACCCACGTCCTTGTTGGACATTGTTCATGTTTAAGGCTGTAACTTGGGTCGGGTTGGCCCGAACCCAACCCTAACCCTAGGAATGGCAACGGGGCGGGTTTGGGGCAGGGCACCCCCTCCCCGTCCCTGCCCCGTAGTCAAGATACTTAGCCCCGTCCCCAGTGGCAGGGTGGGTTCAGGGCGGGGTATCGACTCCCCGTCGAGTATGAGTAATACCCAAAATTTTCCCACTCCAAGGCAATTTCTTAAAAATTATTTATCTTGTAGACAATTTACACATAATATAGGAATTTAGGGGTATTTTAGGAATTGAATTATAATACTTTGGGGGTACTTCAAAAATGGAATTATGTGATTCTAGGATTTTAAGAATTTAGGGAAAACTTAGAGATATTTTAAATATCAATGTTAAACCTAGAGATATTTTACTAATTTTACCTTTGGTTTTGGGGCGGGTTCGGAGAATTATATACAAAACCCGTCCCTGCCCCATCCCCATTTAGGGTCGGGGAAAACCTACCCCATTTAGGGCGGGGCGAACCCCCAATTTTAGGGGGGAAATTGCCATCCCTACCTAACCCAGTCCAAAAAAAGTTGGGTTGGGTTGGGTCGGGCTGATGCTCGGGTTAGGGTTAGGGTTGAAATTCATGAACCTGACTTTACTTCGGGTTGGGATAGGGTTGACCTCTTAAGCAATCCGACCCAATCCGAACCTAACTCTATATTACATGTTATATATAAATATATGTTATATGTAATATATAACATACATTGATTTGTTTAGATGCATGATATTTGTAGCCCCCACCACATAGTATCATGTATTTCTTTTAAGATAATCACTTCACTTTATCCTTATCGAAAAGACTAAAACCTTAATAATATTATTTTATGTTTTTGAAAATTTTATTCTTCATCTCCTATCTGTTGTTTGTCGCCCATAAAAGATCTATCATATGTCATAACTCATAATAAACTATAGTCATTTCTAACACTTGTTTTTTTGAATTTTGTACCACAATAACAAAAAAAAAAAAAACGTCAACAAACAAATACCAATGAAACATAGGATTAATATATATAGTGATCTAAAATCGAGAAATTCTACGAGGTTTTAAGGGATGGGAAGAAGATTGGGTTAGGGTTGAGGGAATTTAGTTAGGGTTAGGGTTAGGGTTGGGGTTTAGAACTTAGGGTTGGGCTAGGGTTGGCCTCAACCCGACCTAACCCAAACCGACTTGCAACCCTATTCATGTTAGTAGTCATAGAACTAGTAGGAGTCAACATGGCGATCAATGATATGGGCACATCACACACACACAAGAAAAAAACACTTTTATGCACAAAAACACACCCTAAAATTGGGGCTTTTGGGCTTTGAAAGCACAAGTTCTAAAGCTTATCAACTTAGGTTTCCTCGCAACTTCTCAAGAACCACATGAAACTGTTTCTGTGTTTGTCCAAGAAGTTCACATGCTGGAATAGACAATTTATCTTGTTATCGACGGCAGTTGCTGCTTGAACGCTCCACTGGTTGTGACTACTGTGACATTGGCATCGGCCAATTTTGTAGAATTCGGATCTCCTATCCACGAGACAATAGAACTGTATTTTGGAAACAAACATTTTGGAAACATCATGACCCCAATAAAATATATAGTTGTATCCAATTGAGTGGTGGCCAGTTGGTATGTTCGGTAAAATTGGACGGTCAATGTTAGCATGTCTCCTTTGAGAGAAGTTATTTATCTATTTTTTCCATTTTTTATATTTTTTCCATCTTTTATATTTTTTTCTTATTTTCTTTTGTTTTAAAAATATAAAATAGTAATTATTGCTTATCTTGATTAGATTAATAAAGCTGCACATACTAGAGAGAGACCTTTAGGTTTTCTAAGGCCTCTTATTTTAATGCGTCTTATTATTACATTTAGAAAAGACATTTAAGAGAGAGACCGTTAGGTTTTACAATGCCTCTTTTTTAATGCATGTTATTAGGGAAATTGTCAAAAATTCACCATGAGTTTTCAGTATTTCTCTTAAACTCACCACAATTTTTCAAAACGTCTAAAATTCGCCATGTCACTAGCTTGATGTTAAAGAGACTAACAGTTGTTAATATATAATCATTTTAACCTTCATAGAAAAATATAAATATATACATATATTTTAATATTTAGACGTGAAAAAAAAGAAAAGTTCAAAAAATATTTTCAAATATAAAAACATACAAATTACAAAAAATATAAAAATTATAGAAATTGCACACAAAATAAAAAATTATTTTCAAATTATAGAAACTCTAGAAATTGAATAACAAAATCAGAAAATAAAAATTGCAGAAGAAAACAAAAATTATAGAAAAAACACAGAAATTGCAAATAAATAACAAAAAATACAGGAAATTTTATAGATGGTAGAAAATAGAAAAAATGTAAAAAACAGAAATTATAACAAAACACTAAAAATGTAAAAAAATGAAAATTGAAAAATGAAAAAGACCATTTTCCTCCAACTCGCCATTCAATGGTGATTTGGTCATAAAAATTGTTATTTATGCTGATGTGGAGACTTCTGTTAAGAAACACTAATGGTGTACCAACGGAAGGTGAGTTTTGAAAAATAAAAACTTACTGACATTGTGAGTTTTAGACATTTTGAAAAATTGTGGCAAGTTTAAGAGAAATGCTGAAAACAAATGGTGAGGTTTAGACAATTTCCCATGTTATTGGATTTAAGAGAGAGAGAGAGAGAATAGTAATAATATAAATCAAGGTTTTTAAAATCGAATCGGCCAACGAACTGATCAGAGGTCTGGTTCCTGGGTCAAACGGTCCGATCATTCGAATGAAATGGATAGTCCATTCAAACCGTTGGATGATTCAAACGGTTTGACCACTTGAGTCAACAATTTGCTGACCAAATCAATGGGTTTTGGCGAAATAACGGTTATGGGGTAAACGGAACCGGTTACCTGACTGGTTCTCGGTTTTTCTGGTCCGATTTGGCTTTAAAAACCATGATATAAATCAAATAATATAAATAGGTTAAGGTTAAACAATCAAAATTTTATTAATTTAAAAATCCACTAAACTTTCACTAAAAATAAATATTAACAAAACTTGGCAAATATTAAAAATGTGTTTCAATTCCACTTAAAAATCCAACTTAATAAACGCAAATAAAAATAAGAAATTTAAATATAAAAATATTAATTAATAGTTTTAATAATATTATTAGATAACTTATGAGTTGAGAACTTAATAAACACTAATAAAAATATTAATTGATAGTTTTAAAATACCAACAATTAATTATAAACCCAAAAAAATCTGAAAAACCTAAACATGATTAAAATACTAAAAATAATTAAAAAATATTACAAATTAACAATATTTTATATTAATAAGGGTATTTACTAAAAATAATTAAATGCACAATTAATATTACTTTATTATTAAAAAATAACAGAAATTATGAAAAATACCCAAGCTAAAAATTATTGAAAAATGTTGAAAATTAGCTGAATTTTTTTAACTATGGTATTTATTTAGTTAATTATTTTTACTGAAAGCAAATGTAAATTAATTTTGTTGTGACTAATATGCAAAAATAAATGATGAAAATACTGAAAATTATTGAAAAATACTCATATGCAAAAATTACTGAATAGTAATGAGAAAACACCAAAAATTAATTAAAAATTCTAAAAATTCTGAAAACCTAAAGCTTAATTAAAATACTAAAAATAATTAAAAAATTAAATTAATTATATTTTATTGCAAAAAATATTGAATAATAATGAAAAAATAATGTATTTTAATTATTAATAGTATAAAATTACATTTAATCACCAAAAAGTTATATTTAATTACCAAAATATTACATTTAATTGGTTTTAGCCACGAAATTAGCAATATTTCTTAAAATATGATAGTTTTCCAAAATTATTGTATTTTAAATAAATATAGTAATTTAATAATTACAATACTTTAATAATTAATAATAAAAAGTAACAAATCGTTTATAACTTAACCTAACCCGATTAAATCTATAAATTTGTAGGCTCAAGCAATTATTTTCTATAAATTTGCAGGCTCAAGCAATTAAATCTATAAATTTGTCAGGGATAATCAAATCGGAAGTCTTATAGGGTATCAAACTTTTGGAGTCCAATGATGGCTTTAGCGGATAAGGCCCAAGCTAAACAACCCCTAATAAACTCAACTTGGAAGTTATATGCATATATTTAAATAACAAATTTTACATTAATATATATAGAAATGTTATATATTTTTTATACTAAAATAAATTTAAATAAAAAAATTAATTTGTAAAAAATCATAGTTTTATAATTAACATTGGCCTCTTTATCAATAGAAAATGTGCAAGCCCGAGCTCAAGCTCAGCCTGAAATTTTGTCTAAGCTTGAAAAATAACAGGTCAAGTCAGGTCGGGCCGTCGGGCTACCTAGCCCATGAATAGGTCTAATTGTATATATAAACAATTGTATACATAAAAAATCATATGAAATAAAAATTTAAACATCTTTTTTAATTTTTTTTAAATATACCTCTCATAGCTTGGCCCGATCCGCAGCCTGGCCTGACCCAAGGCTCGGACCAACACAACCCGATTTACACCTCTACTTGAACCCTCCCAATACTAGGGACGGGCCATGGAAATATGAGGATTCTCCATCCTTGATAAGGAGTGGGGTGCCTTGCCCCGACATTGAGTGGTTGCCTTGCCTTGAACCTGCCTGGCATGGGGCGGGGATGGGGTAGAGCGTCATGACTATAGGGTAGGGACAAGGATGGGGTGCCCCACCCAGTTGTCATTCCTATATAATTGTTAATTATTAGTGAAATTAATAAAAATGTTAGCTTTTGTAATTTTTTTATTTATTTAAAGTTAATCAAAATTTCACTTAAAAATAATAACAATTATTAAAATTACTATAAATTCTTAATAAAACTAAATTTATTAAAAATTATTTGTTCATATTAAATTAACAATAATTATTTTATGTAAATCAACATTAAATTAAAATAAAATTATTAAAATTTTAGAAATTAACAATAACATTGAATACTTTTAGTTAATTAACAAAAAAATTTGATTATTAATTTAATATTAATTAATAATAAATAAAATTATTAAATCTTTTAGATTTTTCCATATATCACAGGGTCCCCGCTAGTTATATATATATATATATATATATATATATATATATATATATATATATATATATATATATATATATATATATATGTGGAGAGAGAGAGAGAGAGAGAGAGAGAGAGAGAATTAACTTTGGCTGTTGGGGCCCAATAGCATAGGCTGTTGAGACCATGGTTTTCAAAACTGGACCGGACCAGAAAAATCGGGAACCGGTCACCTGACTGGTTCCGTTTTCCCCCAAAATCATTGATTTTGATCAGTAAACCGTTGAATTGGTCAATTAACCGTTTGGCCATTTTTCAATTTAAATTTTTTTTTTTGTCAAAACATGTCGACCATTCGAACCAGTAACTGAACCCCTAACCGGTTCGATCACCAGTTCAGTTTTAAAAACCATGGTTGAGACAGTTTCTGGATTGGGCACGTTCTGGGCAGCTCACCTATTCTCGCCCATGCTTTGGTATTTAATCAAAATATAAGATGTAATTATTAATTTATCCATTCTCATGGTAACGTGTCATTTTCAAAAATTCATAAGTTGTTACCTGTTGGGCCCCAATAGCTAAATTTTTTTCCCTTGTAATGAAGAGGAAAGGAAGCTCCAGACACCTTGGCCTCAAGCATTTTTTCTTTTTTTTTCTTTTTTTTTTTTTTTTGGTAATGCAAAGTGTATTAATTTTGTGCTGATACTAGTCTGTTTGTGCTTTCCGGTTTCCACCAAATAATATTTTGGGGTTGTTTTTGCTGGTATTTATTTAATAAATATTTTGTATAATATTTATCTTAAAATGTGAAAAAAAAAAGTTTGTTTGACAGTGATGCACCATTAGATGCCATTAGGCATCATATAAGATGAATAAAAACGCTTTGGTGTTAGAGAAAACATTAAAAATAAGTTTCTCCTAACAGATGATTCTTCCACAAATCGAAAAATGTATATTTAATAAACGATTTAACCAAATAAAGTTTCAAACTCTAAATTGGCGCCATATTTCAGACAAAACAATGGAATCAAACACTATTTTCATTAATCATTACTCTGCAACAATTACCGGTAAAAATTTTCCAAAAACCACTGGAATAATCAAACCTCGGTAACAGTGCAATTTGGTCCAAATCTCTACAAGACTACAACCAACCACATATATTACAAACTGAACCAGTTGGTACTCTCAAACCTACATGCCACAGATACGCAAGTTCTTTGTGGTAGAGTTTGTGGATCTGCTGACAACAAAATAACATTGACCACATGGCCACATCTGCACATCAAGAAATCCGAACTCGTGGTATGGCTAGTGGACCTCAGGAGAAGTTCCTCTCTACAAAAATAAATAAATGTCTTCAAGAATGAATACAAATTCATAGACTCGTATCTGAGAGTCCAAATGAGCTACGAACCCGATCACTAGTTCGAAAGATTATTGATAAATGATTAAACCAATTATTGTATTTTGATTTTTAGCTTTAGATTTTCTCTTCTTAGTGTGGATGTCTAAAAAATAACGTTAAAATTGATTATTAAAATTTATATATTTATAAATATTAACATAAATTATATTGATTAATTATTTAAGAATTAAGGTATATGTATGGTGTAAGGGCATATCCCACGAACATGCACAAGCAAAGCAAAGGATAAAGGTATAACATTATGTTATGATTTAGCAAATTGACTAACTCTACCCTCACTGCTTATTATTGTCTTAAATACTTCTAAGTAATAATGGAAAAAATGAAATATTAGATTTACCCTTCTCTATTCTTCAAATTTTCTAAATAAAACCCGATGAAAAGTTTTAAGATGAGTGATACCAATCTGAAAACTATAATTAAATATATAAATGAGTGATACAAATATGAGATGCATGGTTATGAGTTAGGAGGTGGGAGGTTCAAACTGCATTCCATCAAATGAGCTTGAACGAAGCAACCCTGTCTACATGCCTTTCTGGCCTCCGCCCCTATTTCTCTCCTGTCCTTCACTATTTTTTGGTTTCTTTTCACCATTTTGGTTGAAAATTAATGATGTGTTTGGTTGCAGTGTAATTTTATTTACATCAGTACAAATGTATGGAAGTGTAAATGAAAAAAAAAAATGCAAATTTTGGTTTAATTTTGTTTTGAACTTTACTTGATTCTACTTTGGATCTTATTTACTTCATTTTTAATGCAATCAAACAAAGTAAAATTTGAAACAAAAAAATAAATCAAAACTTGAAGCAAATATGCACTACCATAGTTTTGCATCAGTGCAAATGAATTTCCACTGCAGTAACACTATCGATCAATTGTAGAACGGTTCTCACCGATTGCCCATGTTCATCGTTGTCGTTGTTGTTTCTTCCACCATCAATCATCTGCTGCTCCTCAAATCCTCAAACCATCCCTCTGTTTTGCTCCTCAAATCCTCCCTTTGGTGCAACTTGGTACTATCCCACAACCTCCAATCTCTCGATCCAATAATATATCCACAGATGGGCTGAATAAGGTGATCGGGCCCCATGCGATGAACAGTGTTCGGTCATAGGCCCAAATCTAATTACAGTGTCACAAACCCATCATGACTGACTGGGATGTGGTCAAGCATCGAGAATACAAGAGCAAGATAGCAAGATTAGGAATAGGACTCTTACTTGAGACGGGAATCAGTGGAACCCTGGGACCATATGGATGGATTACTATATTTTTAGGGGTAGGATTTACTTGGAGGAGGGATCTGAATTAATTCCAGACATCTTGGCCCAATACCATAATGCTACCCATGAAAGCTACTCGAAAACCATCCACAGATTACGAAACACTTTCTATTGGAAATGCATGAAACGCCATGTCAAAGAGTATATTAAATCTTGTGAAACATGCCAACGTGTGAAAGGGGAGCAAGCACATCAGCTGGGTTTTTACACCCATTACCTGTTCCTTCCCTCATATGGAGTGATATCTCCATGGATTTCATTGAGGGGTTACCTCTTTGCTATGGAAAATCTGTCATTTTTGTGGTAGTTGACCGGCTTAGTAAATTTGTACACTTTATTACCCTCACCCTCAGCCATCCATACACTGCTCAAGGAGTTGCCCAGATCTTCATCGACAACATCTTTAAATTATATGGTATGCCCAAATCTATAGTCAGTGACCGGGACCCCACATCGGCCAGCATTTTTTGGCAGGAGCTATTTCAGCGGCAAGGTTCTCACTTCAACCTTAGTTCTGCCTACCATCCTCAGACGGATGGACAAACGGAAGCTACTAACCGCACTTTAGTGATGTATTTGTGGTGCTTTGTGGGCTCTCAGCCCAAGATCTGGTGCAAATGGCTATCATGGGCCCAATTCTGCTACAACACAAGTTGGCACTCTACCATCAAGACAACCCCATACGAGTCAGTTTACGGTCGCCCACCACCTTCTCTCATACCATATGTACCGGGAACTACCAAACCTAAAGCAATAGAAAAAGCCTTGACGGATCGGGATCAAGTGGTTAAACAGCTACATGTACATATGAGAAAAGCTCATCAAGTTCGCATGAAGCGCATCTGTGATTTACATCACCGGGAAGTAGAATTTACTGTAGGAGAGATGGCTTACCTCAAATTGCAGTCCCACCGACAAATTTCAGTAGCTACTAGAAGAAATCTTAAGCTGGCACCATGCTTCTATGGGCCTTTCAAGGTTGAGTCGAGTGGGCCCAGTGGCGTATCAGTTGGAACTTCCTAAAGGCTCTCGTATTCACCCCATTTTTCATGTTTCCCTATTGAAGAAACACATTGGGCCCACCACTATAGCTCAGCAGCATAAAATACCGGCTTACCTAGAAACTCCCGAAGCTCAACTTCTTGAGCCCCAAGCAATACTTTGATCGTCACATCCAACATGAGGTCCACCAAGCCTTGGTTCACTGGAAAAATCAGTCCCCTGCCGATGCAAATTGGAAGGATTTGAATTGGTTGTTACGGCAATTTCCAGAAATGGCCCATGAGAACATGGACTGTGTCAAGGGGCCGGGCCTGGAGGGAGATGTCAGGAACCCATTGAGAATATAAGAGCAAGACTAGGAGCAGGACTCTTTTTTATTTAAGTTGTTATCACTTTTCTTTTTGTTGTTGTTATCATTTAGTCTTTATCTCTTATTTTTTTCTGTCAATAATTGCTCGTAACAAGGAGTTTTGACTCCCATTTACTCGTAATAGTCTATTTTCAAGGAAGCATATCTAATTTTTTATCTCTCAATACAAAAGTTAGTTTAGGTCTGGGTTTTCTCGAATTAATCCAACGTGATTAAGCACTCTGTCAAAATAGGAAGAAGTATTCCCTTCACTACCAGTACCGCTTCTTAGTCAAGTTCTCCAGCTCCCACGTCCTACCACGAGATCCCAAGTGCAGGTTCGTGACACGCAGCTTCCATTGAGTGCTGCTGGGGTGTTGGATTCATGTTACTCTACCTCCCACTGGAAAAAGAGTATTCCCCCTATTATAGTTACGAGGAGAGAACAGAAGCAAGCTATTGGTGTCTCCGCAGCCCTCTATTGGAATCCATTATGTGAGCCAAGTTGCTCTCTTGCTTAGATGATTCCACGGCACTAAAAGCAAGATCTCGAAAAGGTTTCAACAATTTGTAGCCTATCCCTGTTCCTGAAAAATCTAAAAAGAATAAAGAAAAAGAAATTGAAGGAGTGTTACTTAATCGGAGGTGCAGATTGGAACGTGTCATGGTAAGTTGCAGATTGGAGCATTGTCAATCCTCTAGCTTGGGTCGTTGGAGGGGGTGGACTGAGTGCTGAACCGGAGGGTGGATGAAGGTGGTGGTGGTTGTCTCCTGCAAGGGGGAGATCAGAGCCGCTGCGCTTTGATCCTCATCGACAAAGTGGATGGAGAGAGAAAGGAAGAGAGAAGATGAGAGACGAGGGATGGGTTGGTCCTTGTTGCAGCTGGGCATGGGCAAAGCCGCTGAAACCATGGATGTCAATCGGACATCTCTCTTGAATGACTGGAACTCGAGAAAATGGATGTCGCCGATACATCCATGAGCTGCCATTGTGTGGGTAGTCATCGCTTTCCGACCCAAGCATTCCTCTACTTTTACATTCCAATTTTAAAATGAGAGGGTATTTTAGAATTTTTTGAAAAATATAAGTCACATGATGTCACTGCAAACCGATTGGATCAAATTGGAATCAGGGTATATTCAAATCCGATCTGACATTGTTCATGTCAGATCCGATCGGATTTTATCTGAATTCGAATCCTATCGGATCTTTAGATCTTTAGATCTGATTTGGTCCAACTTGTTTTTTTTAATTAATAAATTATTAAAAGAAAAATAAAATATACCAATTTAAATAAAGAAAAAACAAAAAATACAAGTATTTTTTAATTATTTTCATCATATATATGTTTTTTATAAACAATAAATAATAGAATAAATTTATAAAAATACAACATAGATAATATATTTATAAATAAATAAATAACATATATATATATATTTATTTATTTATTTATAAATATATAACACATCAGATAGGATAAGGGATGATCTGAATCATATCCGATTTCTCATCGGATCATAGGATCCGATCAAGGGTGATTTGAATTCGACCAAATAGGATCGGATCTTGGACCGGACCGAATCATAATCCGATCCATTTGCACCCCTAGATGTCACATGCGATGGAGTGTGACGAAAAATTAATGGTAGGGGAGGTTTTATATAATTGTCAAAAAACTTGGAGATACTTTAAGATAATATGTAAACAGTAAGGATAGAGTTAGTCAATTAACTAAGCCATAAGGATAGTTTAAGAAATTTACCCTAAAAACAATAAGCAAGTATCCACTTTATATAATATAGATATATTCTACTTTCTTTCATCATTTTTCAATAGTTATCAATTGTATTCCAATGTTTCAGAGTTTATATAAAGTTATAAACCATTAAATTATATTTGTAAATAATTTAATAATAGTTATATGAAACTTGCATTTATTGTTATTGATGTGTTTTAAAGGGTTTATTGGCGTCTATCTTAATTTTTTCACGTATACATCTTCTATAATTGCCTTTTCCATACTCTTTATCACGCAATCCCCTTGTATTGCTTCATACTTCATAGAACTTAAATCCATAAGCATAATCAGGTATTGAGTCGTTTTCAACCAATGGTCACTGAGAGAATTCTATCTATCCGACTACCATGCTCTATGCGGGGTTAATGCTACTGACTCCGTCATTTGGGAGTTCATGAAAGTTGTCATTTGTATGTGCTGGTTTTGCATTAAGAACATTTTCCAATACACGATTGAGATGTGCTGTGAGGTGTTTGTGGGGTACGTTCTTTGAGGTGCAGATGTGAAACACTCACTTAGATGTTTTGTGCTCCTCTACAAGAGTTCGGTTCTTCACATCAACAGAAGGCTATCGATGGGATGTCATGGAATGAATTTTGGCATGTGAAACATATTCCACAGAGAATCCACATGTTTTTATGGCAATGCTTGAATAGCTCCCTCCCATTGCTTAATAATCTCTCAAGATTCTCACATTATCATGATGATGCTTGTCGGAGTTGGATGTAACATTTTGGACCACCGTTTTCTTCCTTGCAGCATAATGAAATCAATGTGGTTTGTTGCTTTACACGTAATAAGGTCATTTAAGCTGAGTTTGGGAGTAAAAATAGAGTGCAAAAATCAAAATCTTATATTTTATATTATTTTGTATGTATTTGTACGTATATATTTGTATTTGTATTCTTTTTTTCAAATTCAAATTTGTATAGTGCAAATTGCAAAACCTTGCATTTTGTTTTTTTTAAATATTCACACTTTCTTAGGCCCCATTCATTACCCAGACTCTATTGGAGGGGGGAGGTCGTCAATGGATGCCACTGACGGACTCTCCCATGTTCTTTTCAAGAATTTATCTAGGACCTATAAGATGTTTTTCTCGGGTATTACTTATCCAGGGAAGTATTATTACCTTTGAAAAAGTTGAATATTACAAGTAGAGAATAAATGCTCAAAATACAATCTGTCAAAAATTCCCATTAAAACAATATAATCCAAAAATACATGAACTTAAATGCAAGGGTAAAATGGTAAAAGATGAAGAAAATTAACCACTTCGTCGTGAAAATGAATGCAGTAAAAGAACATGAAAATTTTGAAAAACTTCACTTAGATAAATTTAACAAAAAAGAAATGAACTTGGCCGAATACACATATAAATGACCTCCACATAAACCACCGAGGCCCAAAAAAATCAATCAAGAATGAACCCACCGGTGTTCTGTACACCCCAGTCCGTTCTGACCGGTGTAATCGTACATCAGATGACAAAAGTGAAAAGGTTCGTTGGACAATGTTTATCAAAAATTAACATCGCCCTTTCCTCAGTCTAAAACCAGATAGTAAAATTGTAACGTTACAAAGAATATTACAACGAAAAATGAATTCCGGAAGCAAAAACCCCCCCGAGGTCAGGGGCTAAATACAGTACATGAAAAAAAAATTATATATATATATATATATATATATATATATATACCAAATAAAGGGAACACCTAGTTATCTTTCTTGGCAGCACCATCACTCTTGGACCTTTTTCTCTTCATCCTGCTAAATGGTCCTACGGTCCGGTCCATGATGTACATGTAAATTACCTGGCTCCAAGATCTATACGACTCAAAATCTTCATAAAACTCAGGCGCAATCTCCTTCACCTTGTGGAGCTTGCTCCCAGGAATCCTTGGGAAATCATGGTGCTCATTGTGGTACCCAACACTCCAAGTAAGCAGGTTCAAAGGTCCGTAGTATGAATAAGTCTCCTGGTCAGGATTGAAAACATAATGCTCTGAAATGAAGTGGCCTGCCATTGGGTGCATCCCTCCTCCAACAAATGTGGAGAGGATCATGTAACCAAAAGACTTCCAACCCCAGATAAAAACCATCACAGCGTCGAGAGTGAGCTGGATCACCAAGTTAGTGAACTCCCACGAACCAGGGGGCTTTGGATTGAGAAAGATTGGCCGCAAAGCGTAGAAGAAGAGCTGGAAGATGACCCATAATGACTTGGTGAAGACATTGGTAACAAGATGAGCCTCAACATGGCTGGGGATGTCCATATCAATACCATCGACACCTTGAAAGCGATGGTGTTCTAAGTGATATTTTTGGAAGGTGATAGACATGGGGACGCCTATGGGGAAGTTTGCAAAAATCCCTAACCAACGGTTGTAAGTTGGGGTCGAGAAGGCAAGGTTGTGACTGAGCTCATGGATGGCTAAGAAGAGATTGTGATTAAGAAAAGACCCAAAAAAATAGGCTACTGTTAATATCTTTAACCAGCTACAGTTGGAGAGCAAAGTTGCAGTCCATAGCTGAAGCAAAACAACCACAGTAATCTGCAGGCACCACAGTTTCAAGGATAAGAATCAATAATCTAAACTGATCAGAGACATAGTTAACAAAGCACCATAAATCCCACATCCAACAGTTCTCCTGCCACAATCAAGTTATAGCATTAAGAACACTATTGATTGCAGGAATCAAAAGTGCTTTAGCTTGTAAGACCAACCCTTAAGCAAGAGAACCAAAAAGAAAATAAAAAACATTCATCTAGACATTCAACTAGAGAGTATTCCAAAGCTAATAGTATTTTTTAGGCTTGAACAAGATATATAGAAATCCAGATAGTGTATTTAGAAATTTGACTTCTCAATTGAGTCAGATGTCAATCATTTCAATTTTGCAGAAGGTAGATTGAACACTACTCGTAATCACTATTTTGTAATTCCAGCAACCTTAAGCAATCCTTCACCCACCCAGTCACCTTCCCCTACCTCATCCACTGCCCCAAAACCTTCAAAAGAACATGACAACCATATGGCAAGTACCTTCTCTGTTTTTGGTATTGACTACTTCAATTTTATAATTTCATCATTTTTCTATTGATATATTTCCCAAATTTTCATTTTTCTTGTATAGCCATGGTTTTAGGTATTACCAGCTAACAATTTTCACAAAATCTAATCAGTAGAACCACCAGACAAGAATAAAAAACAGTTCTCATGTTGAAATTGACCTTTTAAATTCTAAGGAATACTAGGTAACTGAACATGGAGTTGGTTACATTGATCATATTTCACCATTCCACTATATCAAAAGCCCAAGTAGTTAAAATGTCAAACATCACTACCAAGTAATGTAGGCGGTACTTCTCAGCCTCCCCTAGAACTTTTTGCATCAGATAATTCCCTACTGGGGCAGTAGGTAGTGAGGAAATAAAGAAATGCAACAAAAGTACCAGTATGAACGAAGGATTAAACATTGGGTTGACATACAAGTTCATGCCTGGCAACTTTAGAAAATATTACGTGAGGATGCTCCAAACAGATTTTATACATCACTGAAGAGATATTTACGACAATAAAAGAAATAACAAACAATTACTTCTTTAATAAAGACATGATGAAACAAAACTTGTTCCAGCTTCAGGCACAATAACTGAGTTTCCTTGTTGATGTAAATATTCCGTCCTCCAAATATTTCCCTACCTTTTTAGTAGAAAATATTTTCCTTCTTCGACAAGATAAGAGTTTGAAAAAGATGGATTGCCTTACCTTTTCTTTTCTTACATTAACTAATATTTTTTTACAAGTATTAACTAATCTTCATCTATGAGCTAGACTCAATTGGCATTATATAATAAAGCTTAACTAATCTTTATAACATAATGCCAATAATTGCCTTGGCTTCACATCCAAATAACCAGGCAAATTTTAATACATGTATTTCCTGTTGCATGTACAAAGCGCATGCCACTCAACCAGTACAGTAAATGCAATTGGAAAGTACCTCTATTTGCATGTACAAATGTACATGCCAATGCCATTTCAATGTACAATTGCACATTCCACTCTCTCCATTTATCTAGAGCCTGTATATATTTTTTATCAGTAAAAAGAATTTCATTAAGATAAGAAATATGAATTACAGATTATGAGTAGCCTCGGCTACCCCACTAAAATTTAAGTTCCCACCTATCACTTATGATTTTTCATCCTTACAACTGAGCCCAAAAACACTGATCCCTGTTTACCCCTTGTTTTGCTAGCTGGTCTGCAAATCCATTTGCCGCTCTTGGAGTCCACTAAAATGATAGCTGCAAGTCCTTGGAGAGGCTTTTAACTCTTGATATCATTTCTATGCATCCAGGGTATTTTTCAGTTTGCTTTAGCAAGCTTATCACAATATCTATGAGCTAGACTCAATAAAATGGCATAACCATCAATATGACAAGTAATATACCGGCAATGGCAACAGAAATGTCATAAGAAATAGAAATTAATAATTCCAACATAAGAAAACAATTTTGTTGCAAAGACAAGCTACATAAAGAAGAGGGCAAGAAAGATGTTAGCTCCAAATACTCTATGCTAATGCAATGAAGAACAAAAAAAAATCAAGATGGTAAAAAAAACAATATTGACAATAATGATTAGGAATCAGATTTTCTTCATGGCAGAATAAGGAATATGAAGTAAAAACATTAAAGCAAGACAAAATAAAATAAAAGGCACAACTTTAAATGCATAGAAAATATGAATGCCTTTTTCCAAGTAAAGCTCCAATCTTCTACTGAAGACCACAGTTTTCTATGATGCTGGAAAGACATGATACCAGAAAGGCTTTGACTAATCACCCTTCAACTAGATACAACTTGCAAGGAGAAAATGCTTTTGAAAGTTCAATTAACAAAAAAATTGATTAGGACAAATAAAACCAATCAAGCATCTATTCCTTGTTTTGAGGACAGGGGAAAAATCAGCATGAAGATGACAAAGCATGTTGAGACCAAACAGGAAAACTACTAATTGATACATATAGAGACTGGCCATAACTACCTCCCCCCCCCCCGCTGGTTGAGAGCCAAAAAAAGGAGGTACTCGTATGGTAGTTAAGTCTCTGTTTGGTTTTAAATTAAAAATACAGATTGCAAACAAACTGAATTAAGAAACCGTAAAACTCAACAATAAAAGATCAGTTCTTGTACAGTGTTTAAAATAGATCAATTAATGTAGGTTAAAGGGGGCGGAAATTGAACATGAGATCCATGAGAACAGGATCATCCCGAATACATAATGCAGAACTACCCAAAAATTGGAGGAATAAACACTAGATTTGATTTGATACTAGCAAAATTAAAAAAGGACACCCACAATCCCATTCAGAAGAAATCCAACGAAATGGAATGCTGAGAAGATGAACCTAGGAAATAAAGATATTCAGTCAGATAAAAGATGCCAGAATTCTAATACACAAAAAGATGGAAAACCAAACAAGTATCACAATGCATTTTAATACAAAAACAGGAACATCTAATCATGCTGAAAACAAATCCACATTATCAAAAAAACAACCAAGAAAGGGAGAGACGATGATACCTTGAGGAAAGCCCATGGATCGGGTCCGAAGAGCTCTTTGATTTGTGGGTACTTAGAGAGAATCTGACGCCTTCTTGAAGCATGCGGTTCATCTGTGTATGACCAGAAGAAATCCATTGCCATTACTCCATCTCTCTGTTCCCCACCCATCTCCCTCTTCCTCTGCAGACCGTCCTCTTCCTCTCTTCTTCTTCTTCTTCGGCAAGGTTGTAATCCTTCCGAAATAACTGAAAATTTAGCAGTTAAAGCAGGAAAATAGACAATCTGTAGGGAAAGATTAAAGAATGCTGAGCTCAACCATATTTACACTTGTAACGGGAGGGGGAGACAACCCATTCCTGGTTTGTCAACATGACAACACCCATTCCGAGGCTTTAAATGATTTGAACTTCTTTGCCATATTCGACTATGATACTGGGAAGACATGATATTGAAAAAACTTATTGCATCAACCGGTAACATAAAATAATGGCCAATCCAAGCAAATGCTTAGAATACCGGGAAGGCATGCCTTGATTGGCTAAAGCTCTTTCAGTATCGCATCTTTTCAGTATACTTAGATTAAAAATACAAGAAACTTTCCTGAATGAACAAACAAATGCTTAGAATATGAGACGAGTGATGAGCCAGACGGGAAGATATTTTTGGACCTACAAATTCTGTGAAGTGTGAACTGTGAACTGTGAAGAGTGATGGGTCTAATGTTACCACCTCCTTCACTATTTCAGCAGAGACACTGGACACATGATTTTGCATGTGGGTCAGGATTTATATCCCAATCCAAAAAAGCCCAACTAACATTCTCCTTGCACTGGCCTGATAATTCATGATATTTAGCTGCACTCTGATGGCTGTGTTAGGGATCGTTTAACCAATAATAACTTCCCATGTCAGCCATATGTTGGATTGCTTGTAGAGCATGGATGACGTAGGACATTATTATTGGTTAAACAGCTCTCAATACAGCCATCACGTGCAGCTAACCCAGGGTTACGTATGGTTGGATAGAATCAAAAAGGAAGGCTTCCACCTTTCAGCGTTCTTTAATCTTTCCCTACAACTTGTCTATTTTCCTGCTTTAACCACTAACTTTTCAGTTATTTCAGAAGGGTTACAAGTTTACAACCTTGCCGAAGAAGAAGAAGAAGATTTTTTTCTGGTCATACACAGATGAACCGCACACTTCAAGAAGGTGTCAGATTCTCTCTAAGTACCCATAAATCAAAGAGCTCTTTGGACCCTATCCCTGGGCTTTCCTCAAGGTATCATTGTCTCTCCCTCTCTTGGTTGTTTTTTCGATAATGTGGATTTGTTTTCAGCATGAACAGATGTTCCTGTTTTTGTATTAAAATGCATTGTGATACTTGTTTAGTTTTCCAGCTTTTCGTGTATTAGAGTTCTGATATCTTTTATCTGACTGAATATCTGCATTTCCTATGTTCATCTTCTCGGCATTCCATTTTGTTGGGTTTCTTCTGAATGGGATTACGGATGTCCTTTTCTAACTATGCTAGTATCAAATCAAATCTAGTGTTTATTCCTCCAATTTTTTGGTAGTTCTGCTTTATGTATTTGGGATAATCCAGTTCCCATGGATCTCATGTTCAATTTCCATCCCCTTTAACCTACATTAGTTGATCTATTTTAAACACGGTACAATAACTGGTCTTTTACTGTTGAGTTTTACGGTTTCTTAGTTCAGTTTGTTTGTAATCTGTATTTTTAATTTAAAGCCAAACAGAGACTTAACTACCCATACCAGTACCACCTTTCAAAAACAATGTTGGAAGTTATATCTAGTTGAAGAAAACTGTGGTGTTCAGTAGATGATTGGAACTTTTCTTGGAAAAAGGCATTCATTTTTTTTTGGCTAATGCAATGATGAACAAAAAAAAATCAAGATGGTAAAAAAACAATATTGACAATAATGATTAGGAATCAGATTTTTTTCATGGCAGAATAAGGAATATGAAGTAAAAAATTAAAGCAAGATAAAATAAAATAAAAAGAACAACTTTAAATACATAGAAAATATGAATGCCTTTTTCCAAGTAATGTTCCAATCTTCTACTGAACACCATAGTTTTCTATGATGCATAGATTCAAGGCTGTTTTTTTTTCTTTTCTTTTCTTTGTGGTTTGCAGTAGTTATGAGCCTCTAGGGAGAGTGGGTTCAAGGGTGAGGTCACCTGCAAAGAGAAAAAACACTCCAATATATGCATTCGTTCATCCATTTCATCCATCACCAACATAGTTGTCAAGGCGATGCCTAGGCAGCAAGGCGCCCTTGGAGGCTCGCCTCGCCTAATCGCCAAGAAATTTTCTATAATGTGTTATAAAAAACCTTTACATTCTTAATTTTTTAAGGTTGAAATTGTAAAATAGACATTTTAAACTAAAATATTCATTTTGTGTTTATATACTAATTTCTTTTTATTAATTTTTTATTTGTTAGGGTTTAATCAACACAAACATTGCTAAATGCTGTATTGAACCCTCAAAGACTTCAAAACCTGAACCAATAAGTAAGGAAGAACATAAAATGTCGTCCAATCAACACACTTTCTTCTTTTGCTTTACTAATTTTGTGTGTGTATATACTGATTTCTTCTTTTCCTCTTTTCTTTTCTTCTTTTCCTACAACAGAAATAGGGGTTCAGCCCCTATATTTTTTTAATTTTCTTTTATTTCTTCTTTTTCTTCTCATGAATATGTTGGAATATGTTGATTTTCTATACTTTAACATGAAGTTTTACTTTTCTTATGGAAATTATGGATATTTATTAAGGAAATATGATTATGGAACCTAGGGAACTACCCTAAGATACATGTTTTTACTTAAAAAATCCATCACCTAGGCAATTAGATGACAAGGCGCCCCCCTGTCGCCTAGCCTCGCCTTGACGCCTCGAAAACTATGATCACCAATATCCAAAATGATCTCCCATACCTCATCCATCACATCAGTCATCAATTACAAGATCACCACTTAACATAGGAACCTTTCAAGTAAAAAACACCACATCCATGACAAAATTTATCACAACATGATCATTTTTACTACAAATTTGATGAAATTAATCACTCAAATGAAACATGATCACTATTATTATTTCCCATATGACACTCAAACATACCAGAATTATCATCTTTGAAAATTTCCAAAATTACTCAAGCATATCATAATCTTTATTTTTTAGTCCAAAACCAAAATTGAATCCAAATCCTAAAAACCAAGGTGCAGATAGTCCATGCTGACTTTAGCAAAACGAAATTCAAAGAATACAAACATTAGATGATATAAAACCTGATCCAGAATGACTCCTAAAACTCTCATGTGCATAGAGTAACACGTAATGCTATTCAGAACATAGGTTCAGCCCCTTAAAACTTTAATGAGAGTTTTACCCCCCTCACATCAAGGATTTCATGAGAAGATGTTAATCAAGCAAGAACAAATCAAAACAAACTCCTTATTTGGGTATATATATACATATATCTTTTTTTTTGTTATTATTATTTAAATTAGGAGAAAAACAAACTAGTCCTTTCCTGCTTTCTTTTGTTCCTGTTCACCCCACAAATGTTTATTATATTTTTATCAGGAAACAAACTACATCCTAAACATCTCGAGCCTCAGGGCCAGGCCCACATCTTCATCAAGGCCAATAGGACCTAGCCACCAGTTCAAATGGTTGGGATCTACTCAGGGGGCTTCGAATTTCAGACAATAGTATTCTTAAGCCTAAGTGGCCAACTAAAGCAATCCTTGAACTGTAAATCTCAAATTAGGCAGATTCGGGTCAAGTGGTAAAACTCTGGGTGTATCTTGGATTGTTCACTAAAGGTGCTTAGACTAGGCATGGAATTGGGAAAAACAAGGCTGTCATGAGGCAAGTCAAAAACAACCCCGCTACAGCATACTCGACATCTGAGGGTAACTAGGCTTCAACTTGCTTTTGTCATGAATAACTTGCATATGACAGCAACCTTTATGCATCCAATAAAAGGAAAGACCTAAAACCTTGACATAACTGAACTCTACGCAATCAAAGTCTTGTTTAACTGATACCAAGGTTCAATGGGAACTTGACTGTTAAGAGCAAATTTTTAAATATTGAAAACTTGAGGTCCCCTTTTTCTTTATTTTTTGGATTTTTTTCTTTCTTCAGATTAGATGACAGCTGGGTAATTTCAAGCAATTATAACCTGAACCCGCACAGATCTCATTTTTTTCCTTTTTTTAACAAAGCTGAGACTGTCTTTTTTTTTTATAAATGAGTAAAATTTTATTAAACCAGCAAATAAGAGTTACATGCAACCCATGGAAAGGCGCGAGATGCGACCTTTCCTTTAAAACTAGTTACAGAATTATAAGTACAAAAGAAATTACACAGAAGCCCAAAATAAAGCATCCCGGAGAACCCCTTGTTTCGCAAGTGAATCAGCCATTGTGCTTGTTGATCTGCCTACCACCCACTGAACTCTGATTGTCATATTCCTTGTTAACCATTTAACATTTTTGAGAAGATCTCTAAAACCCCAAATCACAGTGTCCGGATCCTTCAGCCAACCCACTATCACTTGGGAATCCCCTTCAATAATCAGATGATCTATGCCTAGCTGGTTTGCAAGCTAGAATCCTTGTACAGCAGCAAGTAATTCGGCCCTTAAGGAGTCTCCTACACCTGCAGGACCTAGGTACAAAGATATAATGCTACCATCTTTGTTTCTCAGCACTCCTCCTATGTCTGAAGGTCCTGGATTTCCTCGGCTACTTTCATCAAAGTTCAACTTGATAAACTCCTCCCCTGGTGGCATCCATTCAACCCCATGTTTGTCCTTCCTGGTAGAAGTATTAGCCACTGCTAACCAGATTCTCCATAGATCATCAAAAGAGTATGCATCAAAGAGCTTTAAAGTTTTCAGCCACTGAATTGCCCTTGTCAGAATACATTCTTTAACTTCCGAGAAGTTCCTTTCTTTTTCACAAAAGATTCCGGTGTTCCTTTTTTCCCAAACTGTCAACAACAAAGCTGCTCTTATGCACTTCCATATAATTCTCCATCTTTTTTGTGCCATTCAAAAGTAGACAAACTAAACAACAAGCTAATATCAGATGGTAGGTTCCACCTATACTCAAACAACATAAAAATCCAATTCCATAAAGCTGTAGCAAAGGAGCAAGAGATTAATAAGTGGTGGCAGTCCTCATTCTGAGACTGTCACAGGACTAATCAGTTTCAAAACGCCACAGCAGATCTAAAGACCAATTAAACTTGCTAAAGATTTAATTTTTCTTTTTTTTTCTTTTACCCAAAACTGTACCTTACCCTTCCTTTATTTCACTTGGATTTTCTTGATTCCTTCTTTCTTTAGACCCTTTGCTTGAATTATTTTACCTGAGCTAACCCAACAACAGTCCTGAATTTTTCAAGGGGGAACACTTTAGGTTATGGGGAACAAACCTGCTAATGAATCATGCTAGCCATTTATCCCTTACGCTATGTTTGGTTTGAAGAAAAGAGTAGGGAAAGGAAGGGAAATGCAGGAACACCTATACAAGATTTGTAAAGGTATCCCTTCCTTTCCTTTCCTTTCCCTACTTTTTCCTTCAAACCAAACATAGCATTAATTCCCAACCAGCCATAATGATTGAAAAATCACCAAGAAACATTGATGCCCTTCCCCCATGCATGTCTACAAAATGTCATTTATCTGACCCATCCAGGATTAAACCTTTGGAACTTCCAAACCAATCTCTTGCTGCCCCAGAGTTCACCCACTCCTCAGAGGGCTCTCTCTACTGCTATTGGGCAAGAAAAATAGGAACATGACTTGGAAATTATACTAATCAATTCAAGGGCTTGGTTTGTTTACTATAATTCAACCTGGGTTCCTTTTTCAGGTTAAAACCAGAATTGATGGCCAAAAAGCTGAGTAACAGCAGAAAGAAACCCATTTGGACCTCCATATATGTTCCCAAGACAGGAAAAACAAAAAACAAAAAAAAAAAACCTCTCATGGACCACTTAATATATCAGCACCTTGCATGATGACTCTACACAAACTAGAAGCAACCACTTTACAATGAATTTCAGATGTAAACCATTTATCAGAATTGGATTCTCAGTCTATCACAAGAAGGGAATCCCTCATTAGTCATTCCATGGATTGAAATAGCGTATGGAATCCAGCCATGCTAAGTAGACTTAATATGTTGACAAAATTCAAGAAGCTTCAACCTGTCCTAGAAAGAACTTTCTCCTTTTCTTTTCAAGCTTTGGGCAACTAACACCAAGAATTCAAAACAGAACTTCATCTTATAACAGAGTTTATCATGAAACTTTTCTTTCCTTTTTATTGACTCCTAGGATCAAGACAACTTCCACTTATTATTTAAATATCTTGCAAAGGCATAGTTCGACAACCAAAGAAAAGGGGGCAACTTCTCTGAAAGAACAAAACTCTAGGACTTGAAACCCTATGATTTAGAGGAGCTATAACTATGATTCTAAAGAGCACAAGATCCAGAAACAGCTCCAAGTTATCTCCAGTTATTTCAGAATTTCTAAAGCATCCATACACACCCCTCCTAGGTCACATGCTTACAAAAACTACTTCAGCAGAAAAAACACATACACACAACTATGATCAGTTTTGATATTTCTTAACTAAAGGAAGATTAGGAGCAAACTACTAAAAGATGTGAATCCAAAATTGAGGCCAAAATAGATACTGGGAGAACCTCATTACTTAAGTCCAAAAAGTCCTACTGTTATGATGCATGATCAATTATGGTCAACTCATTTATGCTTCAAAATGAAACGATAAGAGCAAATACTCCTAGTTCAGATTTAACCCAAAACGGGGGATCATGATCATAGAATACTCTGCACTTCCCCATTATACTTACAAGGAAAACAAATCAAATCTGAGAGATGAGGGTGAAAACCAAGCCAAATTTTCCTGCTTATTTTGACATCAAACCAGCAACTAAAATCAGAAAGTTATGCTCAGGAAATCAATTTCAATTCGTAATCCCATCTGAAAGTTTAGCTAAAAGCAAAAGACAAAGACCACATTACCATCTACAGTAATGCAACCAGCATCGTGAACTGAAATTTCAAACAACCTCCCTCTTTGATTTTTTTTTCTTTTCATATCAGTAGAGCTAAGCAAAACAACATGCATGGATCAAATAACTAAAAACTTAAAACACAAAGCATGAGGGTGCAAGCTGCCACAGAGGGGGTTTATTCTTGGCTCTCCCCAGTGATGTCACCAATTTGTGAGGCCCAAAATTTGGCCAGAGGCCTCTTGGAGTCACCACTCACCATGAATTCAGGGTGGTGAGTCCCTTAAAAAAGGTTTTCTTCAAGAATTTTTTTTAGTGATTCCACATACCTAGCTTGATCAAACCCAGATTCTAGAGTTCTAGCCTAAGAGAGGGAGGGGGGAATGGCACGAAACATAGATGTGACAATTTGGATAGGCTTGGGTTTCGTCCATTTGCTCAAGGCATCATTCCCTTCTTTTGGCTGGAACCCAATGAGGAGGGTGTTATTGGAGTTCCCTACTGACCTCTCTTGGGACCAGCTTGCACTCATAAATGGGAAACTGCAGACCTATGGATGGAACCCTAACCCTTCTTCATTATCTTGGTCCAAATAGAACAAAATGAAAAGAAAGCTAACAACAAGAGTTAGTGAGTTACAAGACTTACCTACGTATGGGACTGAAGTAAGCACTCCTGGAAGTTTTAACTCGGTTGAAACCTAGATGCCTCCACTATCAGTTGGTGTAAGGTAGAAGATGAAGTTGGTATGGGCAGGCGTCCTATCACTCCAAATCTTACCACTCTTCTTCAAATGCGAAAAGGAAAGAGGGGGAATAGCGCTGAACGACAAAGGGGTGATGAAGCAGGATCCTCATTCAAGTTGGTTTTGAACCAGCAATGGCGGTTTTTTACCTTCTTCGAACACTCCCCCTCTCCTTTCCAACGAAAAAGAGGAAGGGGCGGAAGGAATTAAGTAAATAATAAATAAAATATGAAAATATAATTTCTCAAGGGATGAAATATCTTGCCAAGGTGGCATTAATAATGTGTCTTGAGAGGAGTTGAATAGCTTGATCAAATGCCCCCTTGGGCTCCTTTTCAACCCCTTTTATAGGCCTTGGGTAGGGGTAGTTTGGGAATTTTGAAAATGTTTAAGGGTAGGAGGGTCCAAAAGTGGTAAAAGTAAGGATATTCTAAGTAAGAGGAAGGTTGGAGGGTGTTTTGTGTATTTTATAAAAGTTTAAGGGTAGGACTGTCTAGGAATTAAAAAGCAAGGGCATTCTTGGGTAAAAGCAAATCGAGGGTAGTTTAGGCACTTTCGAATTTTTTGGGGGGCAAAAGTGTCCATAGGTGGTAAGAACATGGCAACTTTAGGGAAAGGGAGGATGAAGGGTATTTTGGGTATTCCAAGGGGTGAAATCGTCCAAGTGAGGTAAATTCAAGGGCATTCTAGGTAAGAAGGGTGAAGGGGTATTTTGGGTATTTTGAGGGTTTCCATGGGTGAAATAGTCCAAATGGTGTGAATCCAGGGGTATTCTAGGTAAGAGGAAAGGTATGGGTGTATTTTGGATATTTCAAAAGTTCTTAGGGGTATTCTTGTAAAAATTGTAAGAAGGGAATGTTCTCATCTAAGGGTTGGCAAATTTGGGTAGCCAAGATTACTTTTGGAGAGGTTATTGAATTAATGCTACACAACAAGGCAATTGTACAGGCCAATGACAACTTGCAAAAAGGATTATTGCCCAATTTAAAGGCTATAGAGAGTTTTTAGGTGAAATTTGGTAGGGTAGGGTTTTCAAGGGTTTTAGGCTTGTTGGTGAGGTCCAATTGGTCCAAAGAAGCTTGGATACAGGGGATTCAAGGGTCATAGGTCCCAGTCAATAAGATGAGCGAAAAAAGAATCTTGACTCGATCAAGGGGCAAACGAAGGTGTTTCGAGGTAAAACTTGATAGGCAAGGGTTTTAGAATATGTAGAGTCTTCAGGTAATGTCCGATTGATGAAGTGTCCATACTGATGATTTATGGTTTAAGAGGGTGAGGTGTTCAATTTTGGGTGCTGACAACATAAAAAAAATAAAGGCATTCAATTTGATAAAAGAGATGTGAATTTGTCCTTCAAATTTGATATAAAACTGATAAAAAATAAGAAAAGTGAGAAACAAAAAAGGTTATAGCAGAATAAAAGAAGAAGATGGAGAAGAAGAGAGTTTGATCGGTTTCTCTCTCCCTTAACTAATCTTTTATTAATCTTAATTAATTATGCTAATTACAAGCCTGACCTTTAAGTGAGCGGCCAACAAAGCAAGAGCTTAAAAGAAATTAAAAAGAAATTAACAGGCTCATTAACTCATAAAACAAATAGAACACTGCTTAAACAAAAAACAAATATTAGGGCCCATTCAACCCAATATCTCTACACTCCCCCTCAAACTGAGCATAGATGTCAATCATGTCCAGCTTGCTTATATAGTGTGTCAACTTTCCTATTGGAACACCTTTGGTCAAAACACCAGCCAAGTGCTCTTTTGAAGCAATAAATGGCAAGCAAACTTCCCCTGAAGCAACTTTCTCCCTTATGAAATGTTTATCAACCTCTATGTGCTTAGTTCTATCATGCTGAACAGGATTATGTGCAATGTTGATAGCTGCTCGATTGTCACGGTAGAGCATCATTGGTTTTTCATAGTCAATGCCCAACTCTCCCAAAAGTGATCTCAACCACAATAATTCTGACACTCCTTGTGCCATTGCCCTATACTCTACTTCAGTTAGGGAACTAGCAACTATAGATTGTTTCTTACTTCTCCATGAGCCAATGTTCCCTGCCACCAAAGCACAATATCCTAAGGTGGATCTCCTATCATCAATACATCCGGCCCATTCAACATCAGTGTATTCCTCTAGCTTCATGAATCCATGCTTGACAAACAAAATACCTTTCCCTAGATTGCCTTTCAAGTAGCATAAAACTCTTTCTGCAGCTGCTAAATGTATCTTTGAGAGAATGCATAAACTGACTAATAGCACTTACTGCATAGGAAATATCTGGTCGAATCGTGCAAAGATGTAACAACTTCCCGAGCAGTCTCTGGAACACTCCCCTATCAGTCAACAGTTCACCATCAGTAGCAGTAAGCTTATGGTTTAGCTTTATAGAGGTGGAAGCCGGTTTAGCACCAAGTTTACCAGTCTCTACAAGGAGATCAAGAACATACTTACGTTGAGAAATGAAGATACCATCCTTAGATCTAGCAACTTCAATTTCCAAGAAGTATCTGAGATCCCCCAAATCTTTTATCTCAAATTATGTGTTAAGAAATCATTTGAGCTTAATCACTTCCTGAGTGTCATTACCTATAACCACAATGTCATCAACATAAACAATCAGAAAAGTCACCAAAGAGTTACTTTTCTTCACAAACAAAGTGTGGTCAAATTGAGTCTGTGTATAACCAAAAGTAACAATGACAGCTCAGAATCTCTCAAACCAGGCTCTAGGGGATTGTTTGAGACAAAAAGAGACTTCTTCAATTTGCACACATTCCCTTGCATTTCCTTTCCATACATCCCCGAAGGTAAAAACATACAGACCTCTTCATGTAAGTCTCCGCTCAAGAAGGCATTTTTAACATCAAACTGGTGAAAGGGTAAATCAAAAGTAGCAGCTAGAGACAACAAAACTCGAAGGAAGTCATTTTAGCCACGGAAGAAAAAGTCTCAAAGTAATCAATACCATACATCTGAGTTTAACCATTAGCAACCAATCGAGCCTTAAACCTCTCAATAGTGCCATCAAAATGATATTTGATTGTGAATACCCATTTACAACTCACTAGTTCCTTACCTTCAAGAAAGTCCACAATATCCTAGATATGGTTCTCATGCAAAGCATCTAGCTCAGTCATCATAGCATTCCTCCATTCAGGTTTAGACAAAGTTTCTGGTACAGACTTGGGAATCGCATGGGTAGAAATAGAGGCAAAAATAATAGGTAGGGGATAGAAGGCTATAGGATAAATGTTTAGAAATACAATGTGTTGTACACTTCCGCTTGCCTTTGCGAAGGGCAATAGGAAGGTCAAGATCTGGGAAGGTAGCAGGTGGGTCAAAGGCAAGCTAACTTGGTACCTCAGTAGTGATGGGAGGTGCAAGAGGCTCTGATGAAGGAGTGGAAACAACTTGCCCATGCTTGAATCTTTGTCTTTGATACCACCTTTGGAGAATAGGTAGTAAGGAAAATATGGGATGATGAGCTGGGAGAGAAGGGGGAGCAAGAACATGTGAGGTAGACACAATGGAAGGAGAGGCAACAGAAGAGGATGACTCAACAGAAGACTCAAAAGGAACTGAAAGAGGAACAGGTGGAGACATAGCACATGGTTCCTCAGAATACTCCCCTTAGGAGGAATACCAAAGAAAGGAATAGACTCAGCAAAAGTGACATCCCTAGAGACAAAGCGGGTGCCACGAACCGAATCAAAACAACAATATCCCTTCTATGTGGAAGCATATCCTAGAAAAATGCATTTATGTGCCTTAGGCTCAAATTTGTGTCTCTGATAATTATGAACACGTACATAGAAGGTGCACCCAAAAACTCGGAGAGGAAGAAAAAGAGATTCCCATCCGGAAAGAGAAGGCTAAATGGGGTCTTGAAACCCAGAACCCAAGAAGGCATATGGTTAATCAAAAAGGTGGCAGTAAGGATAGCATCCCCCCAAAATTTATTAGGAACATGAAATGCAAAAAGGAGGCATCTAGCAATCTCAACCACGTGGTGGTTCTTCCTTTCCACTACTCCATTCTGTTGTAGAGTGTAGGAACAAGAACTCTGATGAATAACCCCAAAGGTTTCAAAGTAGGATGAGAGGTTCTTCTCAAAATATTCCTTAGCATTATCAGACTAGAATATTTTGATACGGGTGTTAAACTGGGTAAAGATAAGTTCATGAAATTTTTGCACAATAGTTGGTACTCCATCCCAGGATCTCGTAAGATTAATCCAAGTATAGCACAAATAATCATCAATACAGAGGATAAAATGCTTGTAACCCCCCATAGTAGGCAAATGATATGGCCCTCACACATCAGAATGCACAATATGAAAAGGAGAAATAGATATTTTATTGCTCATTGAATAAGAATGTCTACAATGCTTTGCAAGTTCACAAGACTCACAATGAAGACTCGATAAAGACACTCCCTTAAATGTATGGGGAAACAAATGACTCAAGGCAGGAAAAGGTAAATGACATGACATGACTCTATCAATAGACTCTGACATAACAAACTCCAAAGCAACTCCATTAGGTGGTCCAAGACTCCTATCAGGCGTGTCCAACAAGTATATTCCATTCGCCTCATGGGCACTCCCAATCGCCCCCTAGGATTTTAGGTCCTAAGAAACACAATGGGTAAAAAAAAGAGGTTATACTACAGTTCATGGATTTGTCAAGCTACTGACAAATAAAAGGTTGGTAATGAGCTTAGGGGCATGAAGAACAGAGAATAAAACAAGTGTGCTAAAAATGGGAGCAAGAGACCCATCAGCAAGGAATATCTTCTCTCTACCAGAGAGGAGCTGATAATGAACAAAGGAGGTTAGATACTTAGATAAATTGGTTATATGGTCTAATGCACCAAAGTCAATAATTCAAGGGAGTTTATGATTACCTGAAATCATAGCATGATTTGCAGAACCACAAGTACCTGAGTGAGTAAATGCGGATGATGAGGTGTTGCCTGAAGGGTTGGATGTTGAAACAATGGTCTCCGAGTGATTAAGTAACCTCCCATAATTTTCAAACTCTACCTTTACTATTGTCAGTTGCTCGATAGCTGATCTTTCTTCGCTTTCCTTGTTTCCACCCTCGGGCATTGTGGCAACATTAGCATTCTTAGGCTTCCCAGTCTGACCATTCTTCTTAAAGTTGTTGTTATTGTTGTTGTTCCGAAACTTGTCCAGGAGAAGATCTGGATGAAGTTTCCAACATGTGTCCTTAGTATGCTTCAGCTTCTTGCAATATTCACATATTACTTCCTTCTTCTCAATCAGCCCCTTCAACTTTATTCCAACATGTGCAAAGTGTTTTGTAGGTGGTTCCTGTAATTGTACTTGCCACCTACTCTCTTCACTACTTACCATGGCATATGCTTGGGCAAGAGTGACCGCATCTTTGGCCAGGATGTTCTGCCTAGTAATGTCGAACTCAGGGTTGAATCCTACGAGAAACTCAAACACCCAGTTTTGTTCCACCAGTTTTCTAAATATCTCTACATTTTTAGTACTCTCCCATACAATTGTCTCCATAACATCAATTTCCTACCATAGTGACTTCAACATGGAGTAATAAACTGCTACACTCTTCTCCCCCTGTCTCAGATTGTTCACATCACTCTTCTGTAGAGACTGTGAGAAGATCTAGCCGCAGGGCTATTTTTATACTTTTACTTATTTTGTTGTACATCTATTTTATGTACTCTTTCTTTTGTACACTAAGGGCATATTTGTCCTCTTACTTTCTTTAATATAAACATCTCTTTTAGGATGTCGACAATCACCAAGTGACACACCTTCCAATTTGTCATGTTCTCTTCTCTCTCTATCTTTTCGATCTGACTCTAACGTCTTCAACTTATAGGCTCTTGCAACATTTAACTTCTGTGAATATGTTTTTGTAAAATTGTCCCAAATCTCCTTGGCTAAGGTCATCTAGAGGCAACACTGACTTATATGGGGCTGCATGGAGTTGACCAACCACCCAATCACTGTGTAATTCTCCTACATCCATTTCTCATATGCAGGGTCTGTCTCTGCAGGTTTCACCTTACTACCATGAGATACCCTAGTTTACCTCTACTTCAAACATAAATCCGTATAGACTATGCCCAGGCTAGATAATTGGTTCCATCTAGTTTAATTGTGGTTACACCAATCAAAAAGGAATCTATTGGACCAACCCCGGATACTGGCATCTACTTCATTTCACTTCAAGATTGCTCCATTGATCAAACAAAAATTAAAAAAAAAAAAAACTAGTTTTCAATCTTTATAGACCTAATTGAGGTCAGTACAATACCTAGAGATTCAAAAACTAGGGTTTCACTACACCCAACTATCGAGGAGGAAGAGAAAAGTAGTCGCTCCTACCAGATCTTCCCAACCCTCTTCAAATCTCAACTGCACACTTCTAGGGATCAAACTACACCTCCCAAGCACTGAGTGCCACACCCAATCCTTCTCCTTAACTTGTAACTTGAAATCTCTCTAGTCTACTAGGGTTTTGGGCAGAAAAATTACAGCTCCAATTCCTGGCAATTTTTTGCCAGATTCTAACTCTCCAAACCCTCTACCAACTAGGCAAATAGTCCTCTGATTGATCAGCAACTTATCTCTCCATACACTCTTTTAATTGAAGGGTGTATGGAAAAAAATAAGAGAAAAAGAAAAGAGGAGGAAGAACTACTTTGATACCAAGATGTGAATATGTCCTTCGAGTCTGATATAAAACTGATAAAAAATAAGAAAAGTGAGAGAGAAAAGAAGGTTACAACAGAATATAAGAAGATGGAGAAGAAGATGAGAAAGGAGAAGAAAGTTCGATGGGTTTCTCTCTCCCTTCACTGATCTTTTATTGATCTTAATAAATTATGGTAATTACAAGTCTGACCTTTAAGTGAGCGGCCAGCAAAGCAAGAACTTAAAAGAAATTAATAAGAGATCAACAGGCCCATTAACTCATAAAACAGATAGAACACTACTTAAACATAAAACAAATATTAGGACCCATTCGGCCTAGCCTCTCTACAAAAAGATATCAGAACTCTAATACACGAAAAGATGGAAAACTAACCAAGTATCACAATACATTTTAATACAAAAATATGAATATCTAATCATGCTGAAAACAAATCCACATTATCAAAAAAAAAAAAAAAAAAACAACCAAGAGAGGGAGAGACAATGTTACCTTGAGGAAGGCCTATGGATTGGGTCCAAAAAGCTCTTTGATTTGTGGGCACTTAGAGAGAATCCAACGCCTTCTCGAAGCGTGCGGTTCATCTGTGTATGACCAGAAGAAGTCTGTGGCCATTACTCCTTCATCTCTCTGTTCCCTACCCATCTCTCTCTTCCTATGCAAACCGTCCTCTTCCTCTCTTCTTCTTCTTCGGCAAGGTCGTAATCCTTCCGAAATAACTGAAAAGTTAGTGGTTAAAGAAGGAAAATAGACAAGTTGTAGGGAAAGATTAAAGAATGCTGAAAGGCGAAAGCCTTCTTTTTTAATTATATCCAACCATTATGGCTGTACTGAGAGCTGTTTAACCAAAAATAACGCCCCATGTCATCCATGCTCCACAATCAATCCAACATATGGCTGACGTGGGAAGTTATTATTGGTTGCGATCCCTAACACAGCCATCAGAGTGCAGCTAAATATCACGAATTCTTAGCCCAATGCAAGGAGAACATTAGCTGGGCTCTTTTGGATAGGGATATACAGCCTGGCCCACATGCAAAATCATGTGTCCAGTGCCCCTATTGAAATAGTGAAGGAGGTGGTAGCATTAGATCCATCGCTCTTCATAATTCACACTTCACACTTCACAAAATTCGTAGGCCCAAAAATATCTTCCCAGCTCTCTCATCATTCATCTCATATTCTAAGCCATTCGTTTGTTCATTTAGGAAAATTCCTTGTATTTTTAACCTAAGTATACCGAAAAGATACAGTACCAAAAGAGCTTTAACCAATCAAAGCATGCCGTGAATTTTAATGAATAGCACCTGTCTGGTCGTTATTTTATGATACTGGTTGATGCAGTAAGTTTTTTCAATATCATGTCTTCCCGTAGTGGGATATAGCAAAGAAGTTCAAATTTTACAGATATATATATATATATATATATATATATAGAGAGAGAGAGAGAGAGAGAGAGAGAGAAATGAATCATCAAAAGCCTCGGAATGGTTGTTGTCATGTTAACAAACCAGGAATGGTTGATTAGGATATGGGTTGCCCCCCCCTCCCGTTACAAGTGTAAATATGGTGCAACTGATGTACACGTGAATTTGTAATGTTGCCAACCAACAATATTAAGAAATCTCATCCAGAATCTATGCCAATTATCTGAAAGACTGAAACCTGAAAAGTTAAACTGGAAGTACATCATTCAGTCTTTCAAGTTACAAAGAAAGCTAGTGTCCCATATAAGTGCTCCCCAAGCTAGAATAATAACCAAACCACATTTTGAATTCAAAAAAGACGGAAACATGTTCAGAAGTAAACTTCATACAGTACCATAAGTGGGCAAGGACTTTATGTGACCAAAAAGATAGCCACTTTAACCAAAGGAGATACTTTATCAGTAATTATATGGTACTTAAATACTTATCAAAGGTTCAGATGCTAATAAGGGGCCTATATTGATTTGTAATCTTGCTCACCTAGAGTAACAGAACTTGAAATTCTGGCCTGATGACGGCTTGGTTACCCAAATGGGTAAACAGGACAAATAGGTTGAGGTAAAATTTTGACAATTTAACATTTTCCTGTCTAGAAGACTAGAACCGTTGTGAACAAGAAAGGGAGAATTACAATAGAACCTTTATTTTCTCAAAGTACCAAGCAATGCCTTCATTGAAATATAGAATTTTCAACAGGAGTGGTCATACTTTTTTTATTTTTGTTCATACATTTGGATTGATAGAAAATAAGAGAAAAACAGAAAAACAGAAAGATGATGATAAATTGATAATCATACACGAAACCCTGAAATTTATATAATTTAAATCCACCGGCACAATCAGAAGGTTGCATTTCCAAAAAAAGCGGAGATAACCAAAAAAATATGAACAAGCCAAAATGAAAAACATAAGGAGCAAATCTCGCATATTTCTTTATCGCAGTTTGTAGAGACAGTCCATGGATAAAAAATACCGCAGGTTTTATTGGATATACTCACCTTTGCCGCTGGTTAAGCGTTCACCGGTCGGAATGCTAGATGAAACCATCGAAAAAAAAAACAAAACAAAACAAATAAGCAGCAAATCCAAACCCTAGAAAAATGGAAGAAAACGTGAGGTAAAAATGGATATTTGAGTTGAATAGCATACCTGCGAGCCGGCGCTGGAGATCCTTTCCCCTTTCGGTTGAGGAGTTCGAATGACCTAATCTTCGACTTAAACGATGGGCATAACGAGTCATTTAAAAGATATATGAGGATGTTTTTGTCTTTCACCCAGGTATGAAACGCGTATTCCCGCGTTAAGTGCCTGGTCCGGCTCTTACCAATTCTGATCAGAATTTGGGTTTCAGATCTGCTAATTAGACTTTACATCTGCTCCCCACTAACGCGCTCCAAAAACGCTCCATGCGCGCGTGCAGTGAAAACATTTTTCGTATTTGTCAAGTTGTTACTCGGAGATGTTCCCAAAACACGGTTGATATCGGCTGTGGGACGTTTTTTGGGAGATCAAATCATCCCCCCACGCCCCACCGCACATTCCCCACCGTATATTGGGAATGTCTCCCCTAGACCTGTTTATGGGTCGGGCCGGGCCGGGCTTAGGCCGGGTTTTACTCATCATTAATGGAAATATGTTAGGCCCGAGCCTGAGCCCGGCCTGACCAACGGTCTTATAACTTGGGCCCGAGCCCAGCCCTGATAAAATGCCTGAAGCCCGACCTAATAAAAAAAATTACAATTTTCCCTATTCAAATTAGAATTAAAAATTCAGTTTGTTTTTTTCCTATTTAAATGAACAATGGGCCTACAAGATGTTTTTTTCCCTTTCTTTTACGTTTTAAAACACAGTTTTACATTCTTAAATCAAAAAATTTATTCAAATGGACATAATCACATAACTCGTTTTAAGTCTAATTTTAGGTCGGGCTGGGCTATTTTGACAAAACCTGAGCCCGACTCGAATTTATTGCAGGTCAGGTTTTTTGGCCCGAATTTAAGCCCGCGGGCCTATAAGCATGTTCAAGCCCATCTGGTGGGCCGGCCCATTATCAGGTCTAGTCTCCCGATAATGACATCACCTTTTTTGGTATTATCATTAGAATATGTTCTCAATACACAACATAAATGTGTTGTTGGGGGCTGATTTGAACTCGTTTTTGGGATACTTTCTATGGAAGGTGGATGTGAATTCTGCTAATTAAACCCAAACCAAATGTAAGTGGCATCTAAAAAGCAACATGTTCAAACTTCATATATAACCAATTTTGTGAGAAAGGAATCCATTATTTCAGTCTCATATTCAACTATGGGGTGTCAAATCAGGTTGGAATGTATTTTGTGGGAAATAGATACCAACTATTGAGTTCGGATCTGCTTCACACATAAGTTTCAACACTTCCAAATGATATGATGACACACATTTCACCGTGAGACTAATGTGCATTATTAGATCATGTTGGAAGAGTATTGTTAGAACTTATTTTGTTGAGAACAGATCCATCTTGAAACACAACCCGAAGCTTCAAATGATTTTGTATTTAAAAGAAATGAGGACTAAACTTCAATTCCAATTAAGTAAAAATGTTTTGATAGACTATAATAGTCTATAAGATTCAAAATATCGATACAATCCGATACATCGGATGGGGTGTATTGGCCTGTACCAAAGCTTGCATTCTTTTTTTTTTTTAAGTTTTTTTTTTTTCTCTCAAACTGATTAGGAGGTCGGTTTAAGGTCCATCTAACCGTTTATAGGGGCATATCAAAGGGCCCCAGTGGCTCCTGTGTCGAGATGTTTCAAATGTACCAGTAGGAAATGCCCCAAATTCAATCTAATAAATTTATTTCCTTACCCAAAAAAGAAGAAAGGAATTATTTTTGGTTACTATATTCCTTGTCAAAATCAACCAAGAATAATAGAGGCCCTTAATTTAATTCCAAACTACAGATTATTGAGACATTCAAATCAATCAACATTTCGTCATTATAGTACCACAAATAGAGTTCAAATTTGTGCCCCACACAATGAGCGGCCACCACATGTCCAATCGCACGCGGTCAGCATTCCCGCGTATGGGGCTAATGGGACGGTAGCCCCAAAACGAGCCTAAAAAACTCATTTCAACATTCTTGCCCCCTCAACCTTAATGCGTGCCTGAACTGAGTCCCCTGACCCTCATTCTACTCCCCTCCACCCAAGCTCAAATCCAACTCCCTCTCCGGCACCGGCGATCGCTTCGGCTAGTTCACCATCACCAAGTACTCTCTAACTCTCATATTTTGTTTTTGTTTTTTCATTTCAAATCAAAGAAACCCTATTCTGATGTTTTGTTTTTCATTTCAAATCAAAGAAACCACCGACCATATACAACAACCATCGGCAACAGTAAATAGGTGGTTCTTTGCTCCCCTCTTCCATCTATTCATTTTTTTCCTATTTGCATTGTCCCCAAATTGTTACACTGGGTATATGTTGTCGAACATAGAACGGAACTTGACTGTACCTGAAGTTGCCTTTTGATTTTGAAGTTGGTTTTTTATTTTATAGTTAAAGATCTTTCTCAAGTTCTATGTTAGATTAGTGCAAGGACTGAGATGGAGAGGAAGAGTGAGACAATGGTGCAAGGATTGAGAGGAAGCGATGGATCTAGAAGATCTTGAGGAGGTTGTCTGATTTTATGAGTTTGATGGTCTCGTATATATAGAGCATTTTCACTTCTTCAACCCAATAGTGTAGTACCATATTTCATATAGATTTCTATACTGCAAATTATTTCATAAACCACTTGTATGCAAATGAGTATTTGAATGCTTCTATAGGGACCATATCTTTTGTTATTTGACATGTTGGCTATATTTATAGAATATGACCAATAGTGCTTTGATGTTACATTGCTCATTAGGAAACAATCCATGTTTGAGTCTACAGCAAGAAGAGATGTTTTTCCACCTTTTTCCTATACAATTATGCATGAATAAAAATGCTTTCTTTTGCTTTTGAAAAAACAATGCACATATTTTTTGTTGATTTATGTGCTACCTGAATTGCATATTATGTTTTTTTTTGTTGTATTATTTAATTCCATATTGGGTTAATTTCTTAGTTCCACGTAAGAATAATTTATTTTGGCATGTGCGACAGGAAATGGAGGGCACACTAAACTCTGTGTAAAGGTTGGTGTTTTAACTTGATGGAGATGAGGGTGAACCATCCAAACCTTCATCTAGCATGGGTAAAATGGAGGGTACCAACATTGCCAATGCTTTTGATGAGGTAGTGAAAGAAGGGTAGGATCCATCTAATGGACGCCAAGAAGGTTGCGGATTGGGTGGGCGAATTTCAAAAATTTTCTACCTTCTCTCAACTGGGAATCATATTCCCTAAATTTAGAATACAGTATTCAAGGATCCTACTTGAACCATAATCAAACCAGATCTGTACCAAAAGATAAATGGGAGGAATATACCTGATCCGGAGAAGCAGTATCTCCCAAAGTTGGTGTTCACGCCCAAAGAATGCTCCAAGATCCGTTCCTGCTGAAGATGACACAGCTGTGAATGGAACAAAACCAGCAGGGTGCGTCCTACACACTGGATCCTTCACAAGAATCCTCTGGAAGTACTAAACACTGAATCCTTTTCAGTCTTTCTTGCAAGACTGATGTCAAGAACAGATTTCTTGACTTTCTTCTCTGCAAAGATCTAATCTTGCAATGGCAGATGGCGGCGGCAGGAGGAGATTTTCAAAACAAAAAGGGCTGAACTGTTTTTTTTTTTTTTTTTGTTTTTCTGGAGAGTATGAATCAGATCAGATCTAAATTCGAAGGAGGTATCCTATACCTCTTCAAGGTGGTTCAAAATTTCCTCCTTTCTTCTTGATTAAGAAACCTCCTTTTTAGGAGTTATCCCAATCCAAATCAGTATTTGGATAGGGGATAATCTTAATCCTTTTGCAGATAGAGTTAGCTTACTCCTGATCTTATCAGGAGGTTACCAGATTCAAATTTAATTTGAATTTGGTATCTAAGAGTGGATAAGGCTAAAGGCCCAATCCTTTTACTAACTTTAATCTCAAATTCGCCCCATGGATGGGTGATCATATCAGCCCACCTCGAAATGGGCTTTTGGCCCATTAAGTGTTCAGTGTCTAATTACTTTCCAATCTGCTGCCCAGTTGGGCTTCTTTGTATGGCGTGGGACCCAAGCATTGATCTACACACCAGCCACATGGGTTCGGCCCAGCCTTTAATACAAGGCCCAGCCGAATTCACTGAAAAACTCAATGAACCCCTTGAGTCCATCATATGGACCCTATGGGCCCAACACTTACATTAAGTGGTCCCTGGGCCAAGCCATCTTATAAAAACCCAGGGACTGTGGGCAGGTGCAAGATTAGCCCATCAGGTATTATCCCCAATGGTCTTACACTTAACCTCTCAGCTCTTAATGATCAAGCATTGCCCGACAAGAGAGGACCTCTCCCTCGGCTGCAAGGTACAGTGCCGCACTCTCCTCTCACATGGATCCCGGGAATTAAAACCATTTGCAAACAATTCGAAACCGAACATATATATATATATATAAATATATTAATTTTGCAAAACAAAATTCCAACGATTGAAATCAACTGCCGGCAGTTTGGTTTCCATCAGAGAGAGTGCATTCCCGATCATTACCCTTTGTCCGACAAAGTGGCTGATTCTGTCACTATGATCACCCACTCAGATGAATTCTCAAACTGCCCCAACATACCCAGGTTTTGATCCCCGCTAAGGATCTCACTGATTGGCATATCAAAGGCAGCCTGATCCAACACCTAGTGAAATGTCATAATCGAGTCTAGGGGTCAGGTGTAACTTTCCAGTTTTGCCCATCTATCTCCAAGGTCCAGGGCAATACTGGAAATCTGGTCCGGTTCAAGGATTCAAGTAATCCCATACTGCATGTGCCTCGGGTCTTACCCTGATGGCTGAGATAGGCCATCCCAACACTTGGTGGCACACCAGTATCAACCTTGGCAGGATAAATCTCCCCAGACTTATCCAACGGTTGTGAACATTTAAAACTAACATGAGTCTCTATAAATGTCCAGTTTTAGGGTTTCACACAGAATTAAACCAAACAACATGAATCAAAAATGCACTTTATTTATTTCCACTAAATAACAAAAGTACATCAAATCAGATTGAAGCTAAGGGCATACAAAACTGTCTAACAGGTAGAAGCTTTGCCTAACATAAGTTAAGAACTTCATAAACCCACTAATGATTTGCCTACATGTGAGGAAACTAAAGACATTGATGCAAGTATTGAAAATACGTTGAAAGAAAAGTTAAGTGCTATTCCTAAAGAATGTACTCCAAAGGTTGGCATTATATTTGAAACAATAGAAGAAGCATGTAAGTTATATAAGAGATATGTCGGGAAGGTGGGGTTTAGTACTAAAAAAAATAGAGTTGTTGACAAATGGACTAACCAAGTAAGATATTGCAAGTTTTGTTGCTCTAGAGAAGGCAAATATAGTGCAGATAAATGTAGGGTCAATGTAAAGATCAGTAGACCAATGACAAGATGTGGTTGTATGGCAACTATGAAGATAAGTCGTGTGAAAGATGGTTATCGTGTCATTGGTTTTGATGAGATGCATAATCATATGGTCACAACCCCTTTTAAGTCGCATCATTGAGGTCATAGAGAAAAATCAATGAGGCACAAGGTAATCAAACTATAATGGAAGATGATGTAGTAATTGCTCTAAAAGCAGTAATGGAGTTGATGGTAAACGAGGCCAGTGGGCATGAAACTATTGGGTTTACTTCTGTTTTAGGCTAATGCTCAAATGATTGTAGACTATGCTTATTTTGGTGTTGTGATATGTTTTGACACAACATATAGAACAACCAAAGAGAATAGATCATTTGCAGTATTTGATGGGGTGAATAATTATAGGCAAACAATAATTTTTGTGTTGCATTGTTGTACAATGAAATTGCATATACTTTTGAGTAGTTGTTTAATGCATTCATCAAAACCATGGGAGGAAAAAGCCTAATACAATTATAACCGATGATGATGCAGCTATGACAAAAGCAATTGGTTTAGTGCTATCAGAATCACATCATCGGTTATGTGTATGGCATACGTTCCAAAATGTTGCAAAACACTTTAGCGGTGTGTTTGAGAAATTTAAATCATTTTCCAAAGATTTTAGTAATTATGTGTATGATTGTAAATATGTTGATGATTTTAAAGATGCGTGAGTGGTCATGATCAATAAGTATGGACTTCAGAAGAATGAGTGGCTGCAAAGATTATATAGTAAAAGGCACAAATGAGCATTAGCTTTTGGACGACAACCAATCGGGATGAGCACAACACAAAGAGCTGAGAGTTTGAATGCTTCCCTCAAGAAATATCTCAATATTAGGTATAATTTGTCAATGTTTCTTTGATACTTTGAGAGATTAGTTGTTGATGGGCGGTATGAATATTTAAAAGCCAAATTTGCAACAACACAAAGCACCCCAATCATGACAACATATGTGGGAATAATGGATTTTTGCTTCTCGTGTGTATACACCACCAATCTTTTCCATATTTCATAACTAAGTAATGCAATAATTGACTTGCACCATTGAAAAAGATCGTGTAGTGTGACATTTGATTCAGGTGTATGGGGTGAATCACCGGTTCATTGTGACATTTGATTCAAGAAATAAAACAATTAGTTGTATTAAAATAAAACAATTCAGGTATATGCAAGAACTTTGAATTTGTTGGGATCTTATGCAGACATGTATTGAATATACTTAATTATAGGCGAGAGCCCTTACCATCATCTTATGTATTGAATCAATGGACAATTTGTGCAAAAAAAATGCAAGGGTGTAGCATCTCATGGCTTTAAGGCTGCACCTACTGATGATGCTAACAACATTGTTATGCAAGTAAGAGAGAAGTTGTTGGAAGATGTGACAGGGTGTTTAAGGAAGTTAACAATCATTGAGTGATCATCTATAGCATCTCATGATATGCAACTTGAAAATGAAAAAATTGGGCCTCCTTGCACTGGTCTTGATGGCACACAATTAGAAATGGATATTGGAGATAATATCAATGTAATGAATGTTGGTGATAACACCAATGCAACGGTTGTTGGTGATAACACCAGTGCTAAGGGTAGTTCTAGGGGAATTGGGTTTCCGAAATCAGCAAAGGGATTTAAGCACAAGGTTATATTTGTACACTCTTCAAAAATGTCAAAAAATTCCATAGAGAAAGCATTAGCCAAGCGGAAAAGACCAAAGAAAGACCAATCTGATGACAAATGCTCTTCACATGTATTTTTTATTTTATTTCAGTTTTAATTGTTCAAACATTTACCAATTGATTCTTTTATGATTTATACATGTAAAGATAGAAAATTGATAAATATGGAAACACAAGGGTTCAGCCACTCTGTCATATACACATAGGTATTAAGGTTTAATAGGTGATAAGTAGTTAATCTTGGTATATATTTTTGCACTTGAAACTTTAACAAAATCCTTATAATTCAGGGTCAAGGTTCTAGGGGAAATATTCAAAATACTACAAATGGAAGTGACCCACAAAGAACCATTCTTTACCTTCTTCATGTAAGTTATTTTTTCCTCCGTTGCGAATTTACAATAATTTCAAGTAATTTATTATGACATTATGAGCTACACTATAGTTGAATTAGCAACAACATCACACCATGCCCTCACTTTTGCATGTAGTTGTTTGAAATTAACTTAAAGTTTTAAGCAAATATCAATTTTATTAGACAACAAATAACATATTCATTACATATAATTTTTTGCCACAAGCACCACATTGGTTCATGTATAACCATTATAGCTCTTTTGTAAATGATTTTCCCATACAAGTGGTGTATATGGATTTTTTTAATACTCTATAGAACCATTTCAATTCATAATTGGGCATTGTATCTATAGGTAGAAGTACTAGAAGTAGGTTAAGTCAAACCATCTCTAGTGAATCTCATATGAGTCAGGTGAAAATATATATGTGCAAGTGTCTATTTCTAAAAATGTGTTTTATTTTTTGTTTTATTTTTTGCATAATTATAAAAACACTATCATGTGTAAATGAAGGAATCATCTTGGATTGGATCACTCTATCAAGACCAACAATTAGAAGGGGGGGATGTCTTAGGCTAGCATGTAAAGTATTTTATCAGTCAGGTGATCAATTAATTTCACATCCTAAAATTTCTTACTAATTTTCTCATTCTTATTCTTACTTATTTTTTTGTGGAGCCAAACACCGCATGGAGGGGATATTATTTAATTCATTGAACTGCATTCAACTTTTTTATTATGCCATGGCTATGAAAAATTCACTTAAAAAGTTGTTTGGTTTATAGGTTTTGGCTATGGTTATGAACTCTATCCAGCTTAGGAAAAATGATAGAAGGAGAAAGGGGAAATAGTGTAGTGGTTTAATAGTACTACTATTTTGTAAAATTTATTATTATTTTGTTTTATGTTGTATGCTTTGGTACAGACACACAAAGCTAAACTTTCAAACACTTTCCATTGGAAAATATTGAATATGAGTGCTTTATCATGCTATTGCTTCATTTGATCTCCATGTCATGGGATGTGTAAACCTAGGTTGATATGTTGGTCATAGGTGCACAATCGTTTTCTGAAAGGTTGAAGAAGTACTAGATGAGATGGGGAATAGATGCATAATCCATTGAATGTTATGTCAAAAGCTGATGAAATGCAACTCCTTCATACCATTAACAAGGTACTCATGGGGAATAGATGGTTGCAAAAAGCTATTGGGATTCAACCACAGTTTCCTTACATGTTATTTGTAGAATTGACTAGGGGTTTTTATAGTTGTATGCTTTAAAGGTGATTCGTGATTCAATCACCTTTATAGGTCAAACCATACTAGATGTATCCTTAATAATTATGAAAGACAATTGTTCAATTTTTTTTAACAAACTTCGGTTGATGAAAGGATTTTGCCAGTATTCATAGACTAATCTTCAGTTCATTCGATACCTAAATAGTCTATTTTTTTTGCATTCAAATATATGCCACAATGAACCAATTAGATGCAAACTAATTCACCATTAATAGCATTGCACTTTAATTGGTATTCTATGAAAAATTAAGGCCCATGTAAATAAATAGTCTATTTTTTTTGCATTCAAATATATGCCACAATGAACCAATTAGATGCAAACTAATTCACCATTAATAGCATTGCACTTTAATTGGTATTCTATGAAAAATTAAGGCCCATGTAAATGAATATTGAGGTGTCTCTATTGTCTCTAATGGTTATGATCAAAAAGTAATATAGCCCATCGAATTTCTCTAATGGCCAAGAAAACCCAAACGTCTATAAAGAAATCCCATGATGATGTGAGGTTTAGGGTGGCCATTATCATATGAATTGTGTGTTCTAAAAATAAAACTAATATAGAAGTTATGATGAAGGTATCGGAATGATTGATCATCAACCTGACCTAGAAAATCAAAGACAAAGATTTTAGTGTTGCTAGCACATGGGTAAATACTTCAACATCCATAAATATAATAGTTATCATTATACTTAGGAGCAATTAGTTCTTGTACCTAATAAATAGTAATTGGTTCTTTCACCTATATACTAATTCTTGTACATGTACAAGAATACTATAAACACAACTACAAAACTAACAAACAAAATCTGTATAATCTTCAGTCCTTCGGTAAATAGCTATTGTGAAACCTCCAGAGCATCTAATCATTCAACAACTAACTTCTCTAGCTTTTTAATATGGCTTTCTAGATTCACTACATTGTTCTTGATTGATGTGGCTTCATTTGAATTAATTATAGGAATTGCCCATTCAAAAAAGTTGCAAAGTTTCAAATTGAAGTACTTGATATTGGAATAAATTTCCTCCTCAGTGTCATTTGCCTACATACATGCAAACACAAGTCAATACTTTTAATATATCAAATTTGTCATCACAAACACACAATGAAAATATAATATTACTTACAGGCTTGCCAGGGCAAGTGTAAAATAACTTTGAGGGTTAGCAGATGTCTCTGGCACACGAAGTATACATTGTTTTCAACACTTGTAGCATTTTGCATTATACTTTAGGCTATTATGAAACCTAATTCCATATACGAATTGAGAACTCATTCTTGTATTGATAGATGAAAATTAATTATTTACTTTATTCCATCCATTTTATACTTTATTATATTTCTATAATTCAATTCAAATTCAACAACAACATAGTTTTGATAATTTTGATGATAACAAATAAAGTAACAGATAACATAATCTCATTCGGATAATTCCAGATAAGGTACTCTCTAATATGTTCATTTCAAATTAGTCTCATGAGGATTTTTCACAATATTTCTAGAGCTCAAGAGGAACTAATTTCGATAACAGTTGGAAAACTAATATCTTGGGTGTCAACAACTAAAGGGATTCTGGCCTCTCAATTGGGGGCTAGACTTCCAATAACTTTTGCCATTTGTAATATGGGGAGTGTAGTGATTGTACCCCATCAAGGTTTTGCCTTGGGGGGGATCTCCTTTTAATGTATTTCAGTAATGAAATTATTGGAATTGCTCCAAAAGCAGTAATGAAATTGCTCCAAAATCTAATGTAACATTGTGTCAAGCAGTAACTTATGGCAGAAGGTTTGTGATATTACTATTTATTGTTTTATCTGCCATTGTCTAATAACTAGATGTTTCAAATATATGTTCAATAGTGAAAAAACATGCGTATTTCTCAAAAAATTTACTCTTAATGTTTTTTTTAACTGAGTCTCAAGAACTTATAAAGGGGAAATAATTATAGTTTAGTGAATTTCATACCTGATACTACAGGAAATTTAAAAGGGAATGGGCATCTAAATGTGCCTTTCTATATTATGTAGTTTATTTATAATTTTATATGTATTTTATTTAGGTATTTGATCATGTTTTGTCTAGGCTATTTAGGGTCTTCTGTGGCATAGAGTGGATATGGATCAAACTCTGAAATTTTATCATGAATTGGTCACTCTGAGACTTAAATGTGTCAACGTAGAGGTTTTATCATAACACTAAGCAACTATCCCTCAATATGCTATGGATCTTATGGTGTCAGTGAAAATGCTAAGTGGTAGCAAGATCTATTTATTGACATAGAATTGATAAAATCCATATGGTTATACTAGTTTGTCAGTTTTCTAAATATATGATTGCATCTACAAGATATTTGTACATGTGAAAGTGTTGAGATTCTAAAAAATCTATTTTGGTATGAACCTCATCAAAGAGAATAGAAAAGAGAAAAGACGAGCATGCATAAAGTTCATATCTCAGTGGGATAGTTGTGTTCAAAATGATGAAATGGCCAGAGTGAACATGGTTTGTTTTCTGTTACTTCGTTTGTCAGGATCCTTTCAACAACACAGCTTTGAAATGAACAATATTGGAGAGTACCTAGTGATGGTGAAGTGGCCAGAGCGGTCGTCGGTGCAAAAAAATGTAGTGTTGCCAATGGTCATAGATGGTTGGTGGTTTCTCTTATTTGAAATGAAAAAACAAAATATCAGAAAAAAAAAATGTGTGAAAAGAGAGATGATATGAGAGTTGGAGAGTACTTGGTGATGGTGAAATGGCCAGAGCAATCGCCGGTGCTAGAGAGGGGGTTGGAAGAGGGGAAAAAAAGCACTGTTGCCGATGATCGTTGTAGATGGCTAGTGGTTTCTCTTATTTGAAATGAAAAAACAAAACATCAAAACAAGGGTTTCTTTGATTTGAAATGAAAAAAAAAAAAAAACAAAACAAAATATGAGAGTTTGAGAGTACTTGGTGACGATGAACTAGCCGGAGTGATCGTTGGTGCCAAAGAGGTAGTTGGATCCAAGCTCGGGTGGAGGGGAGTAGAATAGGGTCAGGGACTCGATTCAAGCATGATTTGAGGTTGAGGGGGCGAGAATGTTGAAATGGGTTTTTTGGGCTCATTTTGGGGTTAACAGGACGAGCTAACAGCTGTCCCATTGGCCCCACATGCGGGAATGCTGGCCACGTGTGACTGGACATGTGGCAACCGCTCGTTGTGTGGAGCGACGGGCGGTGGGGCATAGATTTTAACTCCTACAAATCATTGAGACTTTCAAATCATTCTTTCATCCACGTAAACAAGAGATATAAATGCAACTTAATTTTATAGCTTTAATTCTAGTATATGTAAATTGGCGTACAAGATATTGTTAAAAATATTGGTCAATAGAATAAAATCATATCTTAATAAATAGATATCCCCCATTCAAAATTGCACTCATTCCAAATACATGGTTGCTTTCAAAAGGGAAGGAAAAGTTATGATACTTATTTTGCAAAAAGAAAAAAAGAAAAAAAAAGATATGGAAAAAAAGAATGTGGTAGGCTGGAGTAATAATCATTAGAGAAATCGACCATGGAGTGAATTGGATAAACAGATCATGGGCATCCATCAAAATTGAATAAATTGGACCATGGAGTGTATAACCACATTTTCATATCAAGACCTTATCAATGGATCTTTACCAACCAATTTTAACCCAACAAAGGGGCATAAGATAAGACGACGAGACCTTACTCTCCCCATATATGTGCATAAACCCTCAATTAGAGGTGCAAGTTGGGCAAGTTGGGCCCGAGCATGAGGTTAAATCTGAATTGTCCAACCCAAGCCTAGCCTGAATTGAAATTTGATGCACTCAGGTTGGGCTCAAGTTGGTCAATCAACCCACATTAAACTTTAGTATAAATGTATGTATGCATGTATAGTTTATTAGAAAAAAAAAGTGCATATATGTGTTCTACATGCATATATGTATTTACATAGATGAGTTAGGCCTTGTTTAGGATAAGGTAGGGTTGGGCTTGAGCTATCTAAGGGCTAGGCCTGGCCCGACCCAACAAAAATAAAATAAGCCAAAACTTTTGGGTTCAAACCTAGATCGAAGCCCTAAAATTAGGGGTGTCAATGGTATTCAAAAATCCGATTTCGAATTCGATATTTGACATAATCGAATCGAATTCGAATAATTCGAATATCTAATCGGTCGAATTCGGATATCCTATTCTTACCGAATAGTTAATTGGATTCAAAATTGGATATGACCTGATTCAATTCAATATTCGACTGATTATTTAATTCTTATATATAATATATAAAATATTTATAATTTATATATAATAATTAAGTTATATAAATAATTGATATATTTATATACTTGAGATCAATAAAATATTTATTTTATATATCTATTAATTCTCTAAAATAATTAATTGATAGAATTCGAATCAAATTGAATATTCGAATATTTAATCGGATTCGAATTCGGGTGTTAATTTTCAATATCCGTCGGATATCGAATCGAATTCGGGTATTGGTTTTTTTTTTTTCGGATTCAAATTCGAATATTGCCTGGTCCAATTCGAATTCGATCTATTTACACCCCTACCTAAAATCCAAGCCTAAGTCCATGTAAAATTATGGGCTGCTTCCATTTGGGCTTGGGTTGGGCCCACCCAAGTTTCATTCCTACCCTTAGTAGGCAAATTATTAAGCAAGAAGAATGACCTAAATGTAAAGGTAAAAGAGGGGGGGTTCCTTGATCTTAGTGTTGTAGTTTGCTAATGACAAAGATATCAATGGAATGGTTCTACCTGACCAACCAAACCAAATTGAGTCGATTATATCAATTATGGTTCTATAATTTGGTCTGGATTAATAATTGGGTCAATTCTGGTATTTGCTTGTTCAAACCAATTAAAACCTATACTTTTATTAAATATACAAAGGTTTTCTAGTCATGTCTAAAATGGTAGATTTAATGGATAATGTATAAGATAATATTAGTTAAAAAACTTTGTTTATTAACAAATAAATAATTTACTATTTACTGTCACTTTTATTAGGGTTGAGCATTCGATTTGTTAGGTTAAAAACTAAACCAAATAAACCAACATTTTTAAAATCAAATTAAAAAAAAAAACTGAAACCAAAATCGAATTATTGAAAAACTGAAATAGTCAAAACCAAAAGTTTTGGTCTGGTTTTTTGTTAAAATCGTATTTTAATCATGTATATACTATTATATATATTATAACATATAATATATATTATGAAAGCAAATTTCATTATATTATATACTAATACACAAATTATATAACATATTATACATTATATGTTACACATTATATATTACATATTATATAACAAAGTTCAGTTATTCGGTTAATCTAATTTCTAATTTTAAAAACCGAAAATAAAAATAACCAAACCAAAATTTCCAAAACCCAAAAAACAAACAAGAAATTGAATTTGGTCTTGGGTTTTCTCTAGAGGATTTATAGAAGCTTCCCCATTGCAATTATGGAGGGGGGTGTGGTTGTGGCATATGGGTCGAATTGAGATTGTGTAAACATGCCTTTCATTGGCTGACAAATGTGCCTTTTTGGCAAATTTGTCATTCTGGGGTTGAACTGAGGTTGAATCTCGGTCTAGAGGATCCCAAGTAATTAGGGGATTTTTGGGGTTGAGGTGAGTCTATACCGCAATATGTAAAGAAATGATAAACCCTAACCAAGGGTTGATAACAATATGTAATTTTTTCCCCTAACTGGGAAAGCAAAGGCGTGTTGGTCTTGTTTCCCCACTCTTTCACAACTATTAAAAGAGATCAGAATTGTGAAGTGGGATAAACATGCTGAGGTGTCCATATGAGAGAAGGAAAAGACATTGATAAGGTGGCTTCATGAGAGAACAAAGAAGACTATATGAAAGAGGGCTTGAGAGTTCTTTATTGGGGTAAGGGAGAAAGCAAAGGCCATGTGACGTGGCACCAACTAAAGTAGAGGGAGAAGACTTGCTTTAGTGTGTACACACACACACACACACACACACACACACACACACACATATATATGTCCAAATTCAAATATGATTAGTTAATCGGTATGAATAAGATATCCAAATTTGACTGATTACGATATTCATATTATCCGGATTTGATTTGATTATATCAAATCTCGAATTTAAAATTGGATTTTTCGAATGTCATTTACACCCCTATATGGGCCATAGTAGTAATATTTGCCCATTATGGATTGATGTAGGAAATAAGGTTTAAAAATAAAAAATACAAAACATTACACTGTATATATTTGTATTTGTACTCTTCCCAAACTAAACCTAAGAAAATGATTTGTATTAAACAATAGACTTCTCAAGGAATGGGCTTTTGTCTAGTTGTTTGGTGTCAGAGGGAACTTATAGCTATACAAAGTAGAGCAATGGAGTTAACTAGATTCTAATCTAACAACCATAAACCCCTTTGTCCCTCTCCTTACAATTTGGTCGATCAACCCAAGTTTTTGCACTTTCAGGGGTTGGGTTGTATGCAGGGCTGTAATAAGGCTAGATTTGGATAAGATCAAGCAAAATGCAAATATGATTGGGTATTTGGACCATTGTGTGTGTGAGAGAGAGAGAGAAGGAGATCTAAATCTGATATGATCGGATTTTGGAGATATTGGATTGGATTCCAATCATATTGAGTGGGTTATTATTCTGACTTAATTTCATTTTTTTTAAAAGATAAAGAAAAAATATAAAAAACTAACTACTTTTCACATTTAGGTTCGACTATGATATCGAAAATATATGACATCTAAAAATTTTTTACCAATCAATTGGTATCATAAACATGGAAGCCAATCAGTTGTTATTTATCAAAATTAATGGTGGGTTTTGATTGGTCAAAACTCTTTTGATACCATGTCTTTCTTGCATCATAAATTTTCCCTTCACTTTTTAGATTTATTAAACATGACATATTGAATTTATTGTGTAAATTTATCTATAGTATCAATGCTCTTCATCTATATTAAATGAATATATTATAAACTAATCAAATTGGATGGGGCTAAATCCACATTAGACCAGATTATTGATCCGATGTAGAGTATAAATCTAGATATAATTCAATTATTCAAACGGATCCTCCAAATCCAAGATGATTAGATCGGATGTTTGATTGGGTTTCTAACTTTTGAAATCTATTGACTGCCCCACTTGTGTGTATGCATGTATACTATGTAGGCATGTGTTAATAATATATGTTCGTACCAAACCCACCTTCAACCATCCATGCTACAAATAGTCATATAAATATATGAATTATTCATTTATTATTTTCTCCTAAAGAATGTAGTATGTAGATTCCATAAAAATACAACAGAAATCATGACGAAAGAAGTTCTTAAACCTAACCAACCAACACAAGTTGCACCCGATCTCGACCGGATCTCAAGTCATGACTTGACCTACGTTGTGTTAGGGTTGAGATCTAGAAGTTCCTTAGGGCTTATGAGGGCCCATTATTTGAAACAAAGATATATACATATATATATATATATTAAAATGGAATGTGTCAAGTTAACACTTTCATGCCTATTGATTTATTCTCCAAGTCACTTATATTTTTTTCCGGTTTTTTTAATTTTCTATTTTTAAAATTAAACAAAATAACTCTAGTGACCAATCACCATTAAAACTTTTAATGTTGCTCATTAACTCATCATTCTCTCTCTCTCTCTTAGTTATAAAAAAGATTTAATTAATAAAAGGAATAAGACAAATAAAAAACTGATATCAATTTAAAATTAATATAAAATTATCTAGCAATTACTAATTTATAATTACTTTTTACTAATTTAATATCAACTAAGTTCTATTGAAAAATATAAACTTAGTATACTTAATTAAATTTAATTTTACTAATAATTACAATATTAATCTTTAGTATAGTTTAATTATTTTAAAATCAATTTAAATACCATTTAAAAATAAGGAAATTATAAAAACCTCCTTACATTTTTTAACAATCCTATGAAACTCCTCATTGTTTTGATCTTAATAAAAACCTCCCCTATTGTTATGAAAAAAGGTGCAAATACATTTCTTTTGTCATCATTCCAAAGAAAAAATTTTATGTAATGCTGTAATTTTACTTCACTTTAGCCTTTTTGCCGTACTTTGTCCAAGAAGAGTAAGGAGATTTATTCTTTGAAAGTTGTTTAGCAAAATAAATTAGTGAAGGGTGAAGTTGAAAGTTTAAATTTTGTATGATAATTCATTAAAAATGACAAGGGTATTTTGGTAACTTAAATGTCATTGTTACTAAAAAGCCAAGGGAAATGAGGTATTTGCACTTTTTTTTCAAAACTATAGGAGAAGCCATTGTTAGGGTCAAAATACGAAAGTGGTTTATATAATTGTTATTTAGATGCTTTTTATTTTCAAAAAAATAATAAAAGATAACATTAAAATACAAAAAATAATACAAAATAATTTAGAAAATAGAAAATTGGCCACTCTCACTAAAGCACATCGCAGTGATTGAATAAAGTAGACATGACCCAAAAAAATAATACCATAAAACTCCATCACCAATTTTGTTTATAAATAAAGTACATCGCAGGGATTCCGACTAATTTTGATATAATTCCGAATATATATTGTTGTGTGATCTTTCGTGCAATAAGTTGTGGGCCGCCAAGGGTTGATGTTGGACCCACAATCCATCCATTTATTTTGTCAAGTTTGTGGGCTGATTTCCATGTGGACGTTCGCGCCGGGGAAATTGCATTCTAGGTACCAGAGGACCCAATTCCCTAATGATGACCGCTTTATTGATTTGGGGGTTTATACCTTTTTGAGTGCTATTTAGGGGCCGTTTGGTAATAGGTAAAGTTGATTATGACACCTTAACGGCTGAATGGTATATTGCATTGATTATTCATTATTATATCCCTAACACTTTTGTTACATGACATTTTATTGGCTAAAAGCATTAAGTCATTCAGCCCTTAATAATTCAAGATTTAGGGTTTGTTTGGTTTGTGAGAATAGAAGTTTGGAATCAGAATCAGAATGATCCATTTGGATTTCAACTGTTTAGTTGGGTAGAATCGAAATTTGCAGAAATGATATTCTCCCATTTAAGGAATTGGCCATATTTTCTCCTCATCTGAGAATGAAATCTCATTCCGGTTTATTTCAATTCTTATCTGAACCGACCAAACTATGAGAATAGACTATCCGATTACAAATAATTTTGATTCTGATTTCAATTCCTACTATGAACCAAAAGATCCTTAGATTAAAAATTCGTTCATGCGGTTTAAATAATCAATATTTAATTCAAAGGGAATGCTATCCCCACAAGTAAAACCGTTGTACTGTTGTTCAAAGTTGCTCCAACTTTAACATAGTGCACGTGATTGACTGATTGACCAATTTTCACATAGATTCCCATACCTTCAGAGTGTGTGCAGGGTTTTTGTTTGCAAGAAATTTCGTGGCACTTTAATTCAGGTGGAGCGTCCACCATTCCCGAAAGAATGATAAAGAAGAACAGGGGAGGACTTGGCTTGCTTTGCCCCAAATCTAGCTAAATGAAGCATCCCTAAGCCACTCAAACTCACCAAAAATGCAACTAAACAATACAAACAAAATGAAAAAAACAACTAATTGATTTTCGAATGTCTTTGATTGAGGTGATAGCAATCTAAGATCTCTTACCCGTCCAATGTGCAGATAGAAAGGATAAAGAAAACAAGAGAACAAATTACTTTTCCAATTCCACCTCCAAATCAATGCCGGATTTGGAGGCTTTTATAAAGTATTTCTTCATGTCACTATTGCTTTTTTGGAGTGTGATATGTGTGGACTTTTATGAAAAAATATATTATCATTAGGACTATTAATAGCTTCTTTGTCGCAAAATCAGAGGCAAAATCTCCCATCTTCCATCTTCACTTTCTAAAAAGTATTTCATTCTTTTGTTGTTTTTCGCATGATCACTTTGAATCATGGTTTTTAAAAACGAATTGGTGATCGAATCGGTCAGGGATCCGGTTACTGGTTCAAACGATTTGATCATTTGATTCGAACGGCCAGTTCGTTTTAACAAAAAAATAAAAATAAATAAAATTTTGAAAAATGGTTAAAACCGTTTGAACCATTTGAATGATTAATTAGCCGATTCAGCGGTTTACTGACCAAAATCAACAGTTTTGAGAGAAAAAATGCTTTTGAAGGACAATAGAACCGGTCTGACCGGTTCCCGATTTTTCCGATCCAGTCTGATTTTGAAAACAGTGCTTTGAATGTACGTTTTATCTCCAAATCTGAATACTTTTGGCTGTATGGCAAGATCTAATGATATTTCTTTTCTTGATACCGAGGGAGGGATTTTTACTTATAGTTGGTATGGTATGCCATTCTGTTTCCAGTTAAAGTGGCAGCCCATTTTAAATGGCAAAATGTAATATTTGAATCAGATTCTTATTGGGGCCATTTAATTAACGATGATAAATTAGAGGGCTTTCTGAAAAGAAAAAATGATCAGGGTTTTAATGGTGTTTTTTTTTTTTTTTTTTTGGTTAGACCGTATTAAGTCATTCTGTACTTGTTTAAACGCTGTTTTAGTTTGTTCTTAGGAAAGGGAATAGAACAACTTATGTAGTTGCTCAAAAACTAGTTTATTTTTATTTATTTATTTATTTATTTTTTGTGAAGGGAAACCCTAACTTCCTTCCTAACTAGTTATTACAAGTTTTGGTTGTGTTTGGTAGTTGCTATTTCTAATTGGAACATTTTGGGTTGATCACTACAAATTGGTGATTTGTATTGATGTTTCTACACACAACCTCCCAAACATGCATTTTTATGGTATGCCTATTTCAACTGTAAATAGGCTCAAATAGTAGTTATTTATCAAGTTGTATCGATCAATCCAAAGCATTTTAGGTAGAAAAAATAAAGATATTGATGAGGGCGGATTTGGCCCTCCAGTGACATTGTGACACATGGTATCTCGGAATAACTGGGTGATACCTAGAACCACTTAGGCGACAACTTACCTTAGCCAAAATGATGGAGTCCCAGCTAGTGACTTGGCACTGTTGCCAACCTGGCGACCTGCCTCTGGCGCTGACCTAGCAACCTGCCTCTATCGCCGACCTGGTAGAAACCTAGCCAGCGACCTTGTCCACGACTCGGCTAGCAGCACCTCGTCCAGGGTTGACTTGTGGTACCTCGTCAATATTGGCTGGAACGACCTTCCTCGAGGTCCTGGTGGTGACCTACAAGACATGCTTGCTGTCGAATTCTGCATGCATCCCATCACTCCCGGGTCTCTCGGAAGTTAGCTCTCACACCGAATGTTTTGGGAGAAACCAAGTAAGGCACAAAGATTGGCTCTGAGGACTTTAGAGCAGTCCTGGACGTGTTGCATGATGTTCACGCCAAACAATGCCTATATAAAGGTACGCTTGATTGTTCTACTCACTAGCACTCAAGCTTGCAAGCATTCAGCTCGCATTCATAGCAGAATTACTGACTTAAGCATTGGAATGACCTCGCCGGGTTAGCTACCCCAGGTTCTCTAATAGATTGTCTTGCAAATCAATCCAGCTCGTTGTCCACCTGGTGTCTGAATCACCCTCCAGCTAGGAATAGTCAGATCGTGCATCATCAGATATCAAATACAACCTATCTCTGTATGATGATTTTTTGGGAAGATCTATAATATAATCGTTTGCTTAGGGGCCATTACTTGGTGCAGTGGTGGTATAAATGTTTCAGGTAGAAAGCATTATTTTTCTAATTGAGATAAAAACTTCTCACCTTTCTTGTAAGAAAAAAAAATCTTTAATTCATGGAGATGCTTAGGTATTTATGCAATAGGTTTTAGCAAGCCTTGGTCAAAATCCTTAAAAGAGACCTTTTAGATTTGAAGAGATGTAGGAAATTCATAAAAAATACAAAGAGGTTATTTGTTGAATCTTGAAATACATTTATATATGGTTTAAAGTAATATTATTTAAAATTTTAAGTCGGACTCTTTAGAGATAGAAAACGAACACATGAAAATATTATACCAAAATCAATGAAATTACAAACAAGCTACAAATAGAATTGAATACAACTAAGGGAGAGCATAATAGAAACAAGATGCAAGGTTTGATAAATCAACTTGATAATCTCTACATAAATGAGGATATTATGTGGGGACAAAAATCTAGCATTAACCGGCTCAAATATGAGGATAAAAATATCAAGTATTTTCATGCAAATACTATGAAAAGGAGGGCCGGAATAAAATCATTAAACTTAAGGCTCGGTTTGAACAGACTACAAATACAAATAAATGCAAAGTATAAATTCATACAAAATATAAGATTTGCACTTTCAGTTTGGAAGGAGTACCGATACAGATATATAGAGTACAAAGCCTTATCTTTTTTGTATTATTTTGTATCTATTGTACTCTACTGTCTCTACATATTTGTATTTGTACTCTTTCCAAATTAAGCCTTGCAATTTAAAAAGACTACATGTACAAATATGTACTCCTTTCATAGCCTAAGAAAAAGAGTGTAAATGACCAAATTTGTCCATTATGTGATAGGGTTCTCAAAAATGTATCACCCAACACCATGCATTGGTTCCGGGACAGAAACAAGTATATTGGTGGAGGATCCTTGGCCCCCTCAAACTGGCTCAACCACTACATTGGTTTCTTGTGACCATGCTAGGCGTGCATGGTTTGGTTTTAAGAATAAGTAGTAAACCCAGTTTATTGGATCCATTAATTAGTTTTAAGGGCTAGTTCAAATCTTGGTTTCAGGGCTGCAATAGTCAAAAAGAAATGAAATCAGAACCGGTAGTATTATTAACAATCACTCTCTCGAATATCTAGAAAAAAAAATGCAGTATTTGCTAGCCCTGGTCATGGACACTTTGGATTCCTCCTAGATTGGGCATAGTGAAGATCAATGTTGATAGAGCTTGTATGAGTAAAGATGAGGCTGCTTTTTTGTGTTGTGGTTCAAGACTCAAATGTATCATGATTTGTAGTTAGGGGTGTAAACGGTATTCGAAAATACAATTTTGAATTTGATATTTGATATGATTGAGTCGAATTCGGATATTTTTTACCGAATAGTTAATCGGATTCGAATTTGAATATGACCCGATTCGGTTCGATAAATATCCAATTTTTATTGATTATTTAATTCTTATATATAATATATAAAACATTTTATATAATTTATATATAATAATTAAGTTACATAAATAATTTATATATTTATATACTTTATAGCAATACAATATTTATTTTTTATATTTATTAATTATCTAAAATAATTAATTAATTGAATTTGAATTGAACTTGGATATTGGATTTTCTAATTGAATTCGAATTCAAACATTGCCTGATCGAATTCAAATTCGATCCATTTACACCCCTACTTGTAATTCTTTCTGGTAATGGTTTAGCTAAATTTGCATCGAAGATTGAAGCTATTGCTGTCATAGAGGGGGTGAAGCTGATCAAATCTCTTGGGTTATATTAGGTGGACATCAAGTGTGATTTTAGGAGCATCATTGAAAGCATTTATAGAATAAGAGCGAATTGTACTTTTGATGTGATCTTAGTGATAAAAGATATCCTCATACTCTATCAAGAAATTGAGTGTATGTTCTCCCATGTGAGGAGATAAGGTAATTGGGCTACTCATCAAGTACTCATGTTGGGTTTTCTTAAGGCTCATTTTGGAAGGAGTACAAATGCAAATATGTAGAGTGTAAAACCTTATGTTTCGTATTATTTTGTATGTATTTGCATTGTACATATTTGCATTTGTAAGACTCATTTTGAAACTAGAACAAATATATAGAAAATAATATAAAATACAAGATTTTGCACTCTATATATTTGTATTTGTACTCCTTCCAAATTGAGCATAAGGCTGTGTTTGGTTATAGTGTAATTTTATTTACACTAGTACAAATAAAAAAATGCAAATTTTCATTTAATTTTGTTTTGAGTTTTACTTTATTCTGCTTGATGTCTTAATTTACTACATTTGTAATGCAATAAAAAAAATAAAGTAAAATTTGATACAAAAATAGGTCAGAATTTACACTCGAATAATTTGTACTACCACAGTTTTGCATTAGTGCAAATTATTTTGCATTGCAACCAAACACAGCCTAAAGATTTTGAGAGGCTTAAGTGACTAGTGGTTGGTAGGAAGATGGTTTGGTTCATGGTTTTCAAAACCGGATGGTCGGACCAGAAAAATTGGGAACCGATCAGGTGACCGTTCCATTTTTCACCAAAACCGAGAAGGTGACCGGTTCCGTTTTTCACCAAAACCAGATTTTTGTCAAAAAATGTTGATTTGGTCAACAAACTACTGACCCGGGCATTCAAACCGTTCAATAGTTTTGATCGTTTTTTAAGTTTTTTGTCAAAATAGGCTAACCATTCATTTCAAATGGTTGGACCATTCAACCCAGGAACTGAACCCCTAACCGGTTCGTTATTCGGGTCAGTTTTAAAAACTATGGTTATATTTTGTTTAGGAATGTTTTTAGGAAAAAAAGTATATTGTTTGCTTAGGGGCTATTACTGTTGTGTAGTAAGAGGAATTGCCAAAATCAAAAGGAATCAGTATACATGCATAGTATTTGTACACAAGAGATGAACATCACTTATAAGTTACAACCTAAAAAGCCTAAACTACAGGCTTATGAGCTATTCTTATATGCAATTCTATTGCACCTCTCATTCCTTTCTAATGTAAAACTTTCTTCATTTCATATATTCACATGTGAATCACACAAATACTTGCTATGATGATAAAAGATTTACGCAGTTGGTAAGCGTAAGAGCATAAGTTTAAATTTAAAAGGCGTCATTTTATATGCAAAAAATGCTAAAAATTAGGACGATATCTAATCTATCCCATCCAACCTAGATAGTAGGGACCAAGATTAGGTAATGGCCTAACATAATTGTTTGCTTGAATATATAAGAAAAGAAAAGCTAAAAGTTTGTTAATGCATTATTTATCTTATTGTTGTTGCTTTGGACTATATGGGTGTTTGAGTGTGAAAGGGAGAATACTATTGTTTACGGTCATGGGGCAACACCCCTCTATCTTCCATTTGATAATGGTTAATAAAATCTAAAGGTGGTCATCGATTCATCGCCCCTCCACTTTGAATAATATTTAGGGCTAGAAAACAGAATAAATACAGCAAATACCCTTGGCTAAACCACCTTTGAAATATAAACAAAGGAATGTATACAAGAAGAGAGAAAATTCTAATTATGCTTTGGGTTTTATTTTACTTCATTCCATAACTTATCCCCATCTGCATGACAAACAAACAAAATAAAATCAAGAGTACACCAAAATTTACAGTCTAATTCATTTGCATTCCATTTCTAAACTTTTTTCACCGGTGCAAATAAAATTGGACTACAAACAAACTAGGAACAATTGGGTCAAAGTTATACATATAGGGCATCGTATATACTGATAACTAAAAAAAAACAACTTTTGCAAGATCTAACTAGCTATAAAGTTGTGGACGCTAAAATAATCCCGTTCAAACCAAGAACTCACTAGTTTTTTCATAAGACTTTTCTTCCCACTAGAGCCTTTGAAAAGTGAGATCAAAACTCTCTCTCTCTCTCTGCATGCCTTAATAATTAATAATATATATAAACTTCTAAGCATAAATATTAAAAAAAAAAACATTCCATTAAAGCAGCTACAAATACAATAATGAATCACATTGCAATAGGTGGTCGAACCCACAAATTTATATCTTTCTATCCAAGTATCCAATTTCAAATGAATCGCATTAAATTCTTTTATACTAAGTTTGGTTTGAAGGAAAAGATAGGGAAAGGAAGGGAATGATAAGAAAACCTATACAAGATTTATAAAGATATCCAGTCCCTACCTTTTCCTTCCTTTTCCTAATTTTCCCTTCTAACCAAACATGGCCTTAGTGTTTATAATTCAAAGCTAAGCACTTTGTTAAAATATTCAACAGAATGTGCTCTTGGTTGAACTTTAATGGATTCACATGGTATCTTCTCTGGCATGCAACTGACTCTCAGCAATCTTCCCCTCTCAAGCATTAAATAGAAAATCACAAATCAGAAGCAGAAGAAAGCAAGAAGCTCATTCAATTTGAGACAATAATACCAGTATAAATTATTACTGAAAATGATTCAATGAGGCTGTCATAGCTTGCGGTCCCCTTCTTTCGAAACCTGCAGATGAAGCAAATTGAGCTCAGCGAACTTCACATTAATATCAATGCACCAGCTCTACCAAGCATCTTCATGATCAGCTATACTGGATAACTAAATTGAATCCTAACCGCTGAAGTCAATGCAAAAATAATTGAGTTGAGTAGCTACAGAGAGATGCAATCGGATGGGCTACGACAAGACGCTCCTCACAGCGCCCCACATGCACATCCAACCGTGCATTGGGAATACCTCCCCTACTTGTAATGAGAAGATATTCCCAATGCATGGTTTGATGTCATGTGGGGCGCGCATTGTGGGAAGTCCATGCGAATCCCAAAGAGACAGAGGAAGCTAAGCCCACTTTTCTGTTCTCTTTCTTTTCTTTTAAGCCCATTTTCTATGTTGTCTGGACCAGAAATAAACAATGGTAGGTAATGATGGATGCTCTTCAACTAGAGATAATTGTGATGGGTTGGGTTGATGCCTTTGGCTAGAGGTGTAGGTGTTAACTCTTCTCCAATAATCCAACACTTACAAAGTGACTGACTCCTCACATGGTGATGGTGAGGAGCTCCTGGTCGAATCAAATTCCTTAATTACTTCCCAAGAAATTTTGATTTACTTTAAGCACATGGATTTATAAAAGCAAGGAATTGGAATTATCCCTTGCTTCCCTTAGTTGCTAATCCACTAATCTTAACAAGATATAAAACATTTTATGAAAATCACATAAAATAGCTTATCCGCATAGAGAATCATGGACCATGTATGAATTGTGCTTAGCATGCGCCCTCATATGTAATTAAATTAACCACATTGACCCCCAAAAAATAAAATATGACACAATAAGATAATTAGTTATCATATTAATAAGCTTAAGCTTATATTTTATAAACTACTTTTCTTGCGTGAATACGTGACACGTGCAGATAAGCTCTCTGCTGGCGATTCACATTATCACATGGTCTATAGAATTGCAGTCAGAGAATAGGTTATGCAGAGAAATAACAGGAAGAAGAAGAAGAAAGGAGGAAGAAAAAAAAGTTAATTGAATCCAAATGGAGATTCTCCGTTACAGTATTATTGGGGTTCGGATCTGAAAAAAAAAAAAAACTCAAGACACAAGAACAAACAAAGTGGTCTCATCAATTTTAGTTGTAGATAGATAAATAGAGAGAGAGAGAGAGAGAGAGAGAGAGAAATAAAAAAAAAACTAACGGGTTAGGGCTTGTAGTGGGTGCATATGGATAGTAATCATTGACCCGACCCAATAACCTGTTTTGCTCA